>NC_087514.1:69034741-69334741 GCF_963921805.1 Phalacrocorax carbo | reverse complement strand
ATATGACATAAAAAGGAGAGTCTAAGGAAATCTGCTAGAGGATGTACTTCATGAAAGGTATAAAAACTTGTACAAAAGCAGCTCTACTGTGCAGTCAAAATGAAAATTTTTGTGTACAACAACAACAAAAGTGGAGTATTCAAGTCTTGAATTCTGCAAAGAGATATTAATAATGCACAAAAATGAAAACCTGCATAAGTATTTGCACAGTTGGGGTTATATTTTACAGTTTAAGATGCAAAGCATGTTTCTATCCTTACTATTGCCAAATACAAAATTTTCCAAATAAATCATCACAAAGAAACAAAGACGTATTGAAGTCCAACTCTGTAACTGTCTTGATGAAATGCTGTGTTCGCTACAATGGCTGTTAGATGCATAAATGAACTGCAGGGCCAGGTTAATATTATAGTTGGGTGATAACTCCACTGTGTTTTAAATTAAGAATATTTGAGCACCCATAACTCTGAAACCTGTATTTCACTCTCCTTTGAAAACCAGTGTGCTTCCTCAGTAGAATTCGTGGTTCCAATTTAAGGTCATTTCAGCAAGGGTTCTCAAGTTACAATGATTCTATAAACTTTGCAAGATATTCATTTATATAGGTATGGATTTATTGAGAAGGCATTTCAAGAGTTTCGTTCTTTGAAGCTATGACAGAAATAGATCCTTCGCTTGCTTCCTGGCTTCTACCAAATATCCTTCACAGCTAACAGTCAAAATACTGAGGAACTTCATCTGCATAACCTACAGCTCAGACCATACTTGCTATCTGTATTGATCCATGCAAAACTATTTATTCATTCATTCATTCAAGATAATGTAATTTTTTTTTTTCTTTTTCAAGAGGACATCCTGATATGCTGGTAAGACCTCACCTCAAGTTTTGTCTTGGCCATGAGCCATCCTTGTGTATACAGCCAGCACTTCCAGATACTGTGCTCCTATTAACCATTATTTACCCAATGACAAATAGGTAGGATAAAAACATTTTTAGATACCATAATGCTGAATATCCTAGCTGCAGTTCTTTTGAATAGATAAGTGCCATTCTGGAAAGCCACTTCACGCTTTCTGTTTTGCATTTCTGTGAAAGCTGATATCACTTTTTGTACATGTAAACTGGTTTGTTTTGGGGTTTTTCTGAGATCAAGTAACTTTCACATAATCTTACACTGCAAGACAGTTTGAGGAAATGGTTAGATCCAATCACTCAGAGGTTTTGCTGGAACAGCATGCACTCACCATATTTACCATTAATAAATATTTTGCTTTTTCCCCCAGATATTTGTCCTACTCTGGTATATTCTTTAGCCAAACAATAGTGTCAACATAGGATCCGAAGGGCTTTTTTTTCTTTTTTAAAATAGATCTCTTCAGAAACTCTCATGCAATCTGTACGGAAGCCAACCTTATTCCTACATACAAATTATGCTTGTGAAAAATTCTTCCACAGTCCATTTGAAAACTGAAGCAGTGCATCACAGCAAAGCCCTCCATGGCCCAAAGACCAACATTTATAGGTTGCTGAGTCCAAATGAAAACTTTCTGAGAGCTACAGTAAGCCCCATATCTAGAAATTTTCAAATCTTGCCACATGCTGTCATGTTTTAAAGCCTCATCTTGCCTACAGAGCTCAATGAAGTTTACAGTTAAACAAACTAGTTCTCATACATTACAAACCTGTGCAATTTACATAGCTGTTTATTCTCTTTATTTTTTTTCCCCAGAAATTTTCTTCCTTGTTTGGCATTGCCTCAGCCAGATTTAAAAGGCAAGGAACTGTGGGCATAGATTTTAAGAACAGTAATCAAACATTCGAAGAAAGGCAGAAGGAGGAACCTTTTTCAGCCTTTGTTTTTAAGTTATAAATAAAAAAATTCTAGGATTCTATACTGAAAACAAAATTTGATCAAGAGCTGTATTGCTTATGTTAGTCTGCGATAATGTAAGGAACAGCTGACTGATTTCTGCAATATTCTTTTTACTTATGTGATGAATGTAATAAAAAATACATGGTTGTCCGAAAGAACATGATACATAAAGAGGAGACCTTTAAAATCTGAGGGCAAAGGGGCATCACAGCAGAATCAAATACCCTAAATAGCTCTAAACACCACACATTCCCATATTCTAATTTAGAAGACCTTAAAAAAAAAACCAAGACACTAATTGCACAGAGAAAATAATAATGTTAAAATACTGCCTTTCTAATTAGTCTACCCATCTCCTTTTAACCAAGATTAGATAAATTCAAGTATAATAAGGAACTTTGACCTTAGTATCTGTCACCCTGACCAAAACTTATGCAAAGCAAGGAAATGTGTGTACCAGATACTCCTGTTCTAATATGGTAAAGCACATACAGTTTATACAGAACTGTCTTCAATCAAAAGAGTAAATTGATTTGTCATGAAAAATAAATAGATGAAACCATGTTTACCTCTATCCAATTGTTCATCCAAACTACAGAAGCCTAATATTTTCACACCTGATATTTTCACGGTATAGGTACTTTGGAAAACAATACAAATGAAAAATCACATGTTAAAAAAGTAGTCACATATCATCTTTTAAAAGGCAGTCATAGGAAATATCTACAGCTATTTTTCCTAACACAAACATAGTGAAATCAAGCGCAGCTCAAGCCACTGTAAACATGTAAAAAGAATTCTGTAACCTAAAATTCAGATTTGTAAATTGTTTTCATTACTCCAAGCGTGGAAAGTGTTATTATTCTATCATGCTTATCTTCCCTTTCATTAGGGTGCAGGCTGGAATTAGTTACAGGTCATAGAGTTATTTGGACTTGCAGTACCATCTCCCACATCTGAAAAATAAGAATACCCTGACCACAGAGCTACTGAGTCAACCTCTCTAGGGTTCACTTTATCTTGAATAAATAAATAATGTTTAATTACTTATAGAAAGTGGAAATTGAATTACTTATAGAAATAATTTCTCTAACAATAGAAGTGAGAAACATCTTGCATGTCTTTCAGTGTAATGGAATATCTATGGTGACTGGAGCAGGCATTACTTGCAGCATATCACGGTCACTCACAGTCACTAGGCTAATTTCACTTTGGACTTCTTGAGCCTCTCTGAGCGCAGTCCTTCTTGGACCATTTTTTAGTTGTTCCCTCTTTCTCAGGATGGGAGCATATAATTCCTCCCTTTCCAGGCTGTGCCCTGGTCATCAGACCACGTAGATTAGTCAGTTTACCTCAGCAGGTTCAGCTGTGATTTCCTGGGAGTAACGCCAGTGAGCAGATGATTTTGTAACACTGTTATTTTTGTTAGGTGAGGAGAAAAACATTTCAGAGGAAAACAGCCTTTAAACAATGGATAAAAAAGTATTCCTTTTTAGTTCATGCCATATTAGCCTGTATCCTGGCCACCTGCCAGCAGCTGGTAGTGTGCTTTCAAATGCCCTATCCTCACCACAAATGGTCTCAGAAACGCTTTTCAGCTGATCAGTCTCCTTTAGTCTCTAGGACTTCACCTTCAATAAGGTAGGGCTTCTAGATACCTACAGGTGGAATAAAAGAGCCTGTAGGTAGTAAACTGGTCCACTGCCTTTTAAAGATACTGACATTCTTCTCTTCATCACAGCTTTTTAGTTTTTGATAGATAGTTTCATATGGGAAACGCTTGTAGCCCACAGGGAGATAACTTTACAGTAAAAAACCCCACAGTTCTACCTATTACTATGGCAGAGTCATAACATGATGCTGGGGCACAGAGTAAAAGCAAAGGTGCATCCAGCACACTAACTTGTTTCTGCCAATAGCAATAAGTGGTTGGCTAGTAAGGAGCATGGAAACAGAATAAGTTTTTAAAAATACATTGACAAGTACTCTTTCAGCTTTCAAAAGTTTGCATTTTAGAGATCTTGTGAATCAGAAGTAGTGTCCGTGTATTTATTAATCCTCAAAGGATTTCTCTTTTATGAATTTGTCTAGTGACCCCTTGCATTCCACTAAACTTCCAGCACCCACAACATCTAATTTATTCTCAGAGAGTATTACCTTTAGACTCCTGTAGACACCTATATTGAAAGTAGTAGTTTAAATTCTCTTTATGGTTTATAAAGAATGACTGTAAAGAACTGGCTTGAAGTCTAGACAACTCAGAGTCAAGGTCTGTTCTGTGAACATCTAAATTAGCTAAGATGAATGCCAACCTTTCTGCCAGTTATAGTTCTTCTGGGGCAGTGTCAGATATAGCAAAATTAATCAATCTTCACAACTGCTCCCAGTTCCCAATAAAATACAGGCTAAACTTCTAGAAAAGTCAGTATGGAATTTCAGAGAGAATCATATCTTTATAAATTCCATTGATTCAAATGCATAAAAGTTCCTCTTCTCTGAAAGTATTGTCACTATATTAAAAAGATGGTATCGATGTTCACAAGATAAAATCTTCCTACAAGAAAAGCCCAGTTGAATGGTCACAGCATATGCCTCAATGTTCAGTAATTTCTCATATGGTTTTATTTCCTTATATAAAAAACAACAGCCTATTTTATTGTGTACTCAGTTCAAATGATTATAACAGTACAATACTTAACATCAGTTACATAACAGGAGCTCTAATGGCATGTTCCCAACATTTAGCTATATCTACAAAACCAATATAGGGTTGATAACATTCACTGGACATCTACAAATTTGATTTTATAAGTGCATCTAAGAATATGAAAACAAAAAAATCTTTCCTCTGTAATATTTATCTATGTTAAAGTGTTTTACTTTCAAATTCAGTGCCTGGCAACCAATAAGAAATCCATTCTTCAGTCCATAAGTGAAGATGCTATTTCCTAATATTAAAGAATAATTCCACTTTTTCAATTACTGGACAAAGATGGCCAGATTCAGCAGTATCTGAAAAGGAAGTTAGTTTCTAAGTGGTGAATAGAGTTTATTTTTCCCAAAATTTCAATTATAACTCAAGCAGAGCAGAACATTTTTACTTAAATATCTTTTATTGGAAAATGCTCAAACAAATAAAAAATCCCAGTACTATTGACCTAGTTTCTCTGAAAAACTTCTTGGGATGGACTTCTGCTTTATGAGAGTATGCAATATCTTGGTTATTATTGTCAGGGCCGCAGGGGCACCAGCAGCCCTGACTGTCCCTGCTCAGGCATCTGGGGCTTCCCTGCTGCTGCCCACAGCCCAGGACCCCACATCAACCTGCAAGGAGGTGTCCAGTGCCTGGGACTGGGGCAGTGGGATGAGGCCTGGCTGCCAGGCCCTGCCCTGACAGACCCCATGCACAGCCCCCAGTCCCCATGGGGCCCTGGCAATCATAAGAGCTAGATTCAAGTTTCTTCCCCAGTCAACCCCCCTAGCCCCTCTGATGTATATTTACAGTGAATGGGACAGCCTGGCTAAGAAAATTTTAAAATTTTACTCCATGTTTCCCTTTTAGTGTACTCAGAAGGGATGTTTACCTAATTGGGTACAGAGCTAATGTCTCAGGAGATGATAACTCAGGAATGCTCTAAAACAGGTGCCATTACCTAAAAGATCTAAAAAGATTATCAGTATGCCCTTATGTCCTTAATTTATAACTTTCCCAATGCTGAGTTAGTTCAACTCCTGAAATCTGACTTTATGTGACCTGCAAGACTGTACCCAACAGAAGGTCAGCAGAGCTTCCGAAAAGCTACATGTCCTTTTTCAGGTAAACTGGCATGACCCACCTCTGCCCTGGAAAGAAGCAAATTCACTTCTGGTTGTTTATTTCCTCCCCTTTTTTACTTCACCCAGCAAAAGCAGGTTCATGCAACTACAGGGCAAACCAGATAAAATAATTTAAGGAAGTGTGATGGAGGAGACGGCGGGGAGAGACATACTGAAACTGAGAGCCATAGAAGTGTAAGAGACAGAAAAAGAGGGAGAAAGTAGACAAAAGAGAAAATAAATTAGCAATATTGAAAGGTGAGAGAGAAAAGGGGGCGGAGGGGCAAGAAAGAAACAAAGACAGGAGAGACAATGAAAGAGGGATAAAGGGGGAAAGGCAGACAGAGAAAAAAAGATAAATATGTAATCAAGAAGCTATAGCAATAGTACCAAAATTCAGGAAAGGATGCTGCAAAATATGAAAAAGTAGAAAACCTAACACAGACAATATTAGTTGAAAATATTTCTGAAGAATATTTAGGCTACATCTTCAATTTATTTACCACTGTTTGTCAGTCCATCTATATTCCTTATGTGCTTCAGAGACACTTGGCTGCAAGGAGGAAGTCCTGGCTAACCCTTTGAGCAAAACACTAATGGCTGCCTGTTGCTCTGCTCCAAACTATGTTGCTCAGGTTCTTTTTAACAACACGAGGACAAGAGGGTTAGGGCCAGTGTCCATATTTTACCTCTCAACATGCTGACTGCAAAGAGGGTTTTATAAATTTTCAGCAAAATACATTTCTGAGAAACTTGCATATATGATACAATTTATGTATTATAGCATTACTGTAGACATCTGTCAATTTTATAAGCTGTTCTTTCAGGTTTCTGTTGCTTTTAATAAGTACACTAACAACAAAAACAGTAAATAGCAACAATTAATAAATGTTAGAGCTGTTCAAACTACTAGCAGTTATCTTGAGAGGCCATAGAAAGAAAAATATTTGTGAGAATTTAATAACTGAAACACCCCACACCTAACTTAGAGACAAAAAATAATCTCCTATGGAAGGAGCAAAGCACAAAGAGGTGCCCACAGAAACTTCATAAATGGAAGTCCTTGCAAAGAAGTCTCACTTTTCCCCTGAAATCTCATCATATCTCTTTCAGAATAAGTACTCTCACTTTGGAAAAGTTTTGCTCTCATTTTTCTCACACAAGCTTGTTTCTGTAAAAACCTTAACAAGACAGACCATATGAAGTAAGCTTAAGCTTAAGCAAGCAAGCCCCACAGACTTCTCTTATGAGGGTGTTCTCTTGTCCATCAGCATTAGTACATCTCTGCCTGAGAGGACTATCTGCACATCCTGTAGATAAGGCTATCCTGCAAATAGTATAAAATTTCCCTGTATGCCTGAAATACTAAAATCAGACAAACAGTGAACACTTCATCCATTGTCTTAAAGGATTCACAGTCTGCTTTTTTCTTACTATATTCTGTGAGTTTCTGAGTAAGCAGTTTCTCATATTTTCTCCTTTTCACTGAACTTTGTAGCAGAATGTAAGGTCTTGTCTACATGCAGTTCAAACACCAAATTAACTAAATGGATTAGAAAGCAGCCTAATGAAAACTGTGATCCATATTCACTCTTACTTCAGATTGCAGAGGAGAATCCACCAATTACCTAAATTAATTTTGATGGGTTCTCTGCCAGGATTACATCCATTCTGAAAACAACCTTGAAAATGTAAATTAGCATCATTAGATTGAATCTTGTCTTACGTTGTTTGCAGACTAACTAAAATAATAGACGAATGCTGTGCCCATTGGAATCTACTGTATGTCTCCAAAACTTCAACTGAAAGCTCTGGCAAGGGCATCTCAATGCTTCATTCATTTATCCTAGAATTTACCTTAAAGCTTTAACTCAAGTAGGAGAAATGACTCAGTTTAAGTTAGATTTAGCTCTCATCCTAGCCAAGAAAAAGCCAAACTATTTCACTTGTGATCCTTTTAGCCACAATATTAATCTGATTTTCTTATCCCACAATCCTAATCTACTCCTTTGCCTTTTTGGGATACAAGCTATCTCAAACAAAACAAGAAGCAAACAGATCTCCTACTGATAATATCTGAACCTAAATGCGGTTTTGGTGCAACTTGCTGTACAGAACAGAGTGGGTGCAGTATATCTCTGGTCACTTATTTATTACTAAGTTAGTGTTTCTGAGGCATATTCTTCTAAGAGCACAGGAGGTTACAAGTTTTTTTCTGTTACAGAAAAGCGCACCATAAATTCTGCCCATTTGCGCCACACCAGATGATGTGGATTTCATGGGCCACTCATGTTTTTGAAACTGTTTGAATATTAGCTATGGTCTCTCCCATTTTTCCATCAGGTGGCCAAAAACCAGACAGCTGTCAACTGTTATGTGCTCTGTGGCTTCTCCAACTCACTCCTCATTGCATTACTGTCATGAATGAGTGGAATGCACCTCACTCAAAAGAGAGAAGCAGCAATATGTTTTAGTGAGGTAAAATAATAATTCCACATAGTTCAGTGAATTCAGTGGAATTTAACAAAGTTTAACAGGCGTTTGCCAAGGTTCAATAAGTTTGATGGCAAGGTTCACCTTATTAATTACTGCATGGAAGAAACATACAAATGAAAATTCAGTTAGAATGATTCACACAGAGACCAGAGATGCAAAGGGGTAAGGAAGGATCTCCCATTGAGTCACAAGGTTCAGAGTTGTCTCCCTTGCTTTCTAAACCCCTTACGGAACCTAGATGCGGCTAGATCTAATCTTAGTCTCAGACTTGGACAATGGTTTGTCTAATAGAATTATCCATACAAAGTTTATAGTAATTAATATTGAGTAGCTACATGGATTAGTAATGTTTCGTTAATATTAATTCAGCATGCTATCAGTCATTTACCAAGGATCTGTCACTAGTAAGGGATGTCTCCACCCTGGGCAAGGAAGGATCTTTTAGCCTCATGCAAGGAATCTCAAACCTTGAGAGGCATCCTTGCTCAAGGGAAGAGTCACCTGGTGTGCGGTCCAGCTGCAGTTCAGGGAGAGCTCAAGTTAGACTGGTATGAAGATCTGCTGTTGGTAAAAGGTCTCTCTGCACTGAGAGACGTTCCAGCTCAAGGGGAGATCACTGCCATTCAGCCACGCTGCTTAACAGGGAATGCTCAAAGAAGGCGCGCTTAAGGTGTCATATTTACAGAATAAAGTGTTTGGCTCATAGTCAAATTACATGCAATGGGAAAGGTATGCATGAGACTCCTTGTACCCACAATTTTCTTTGTTCCTTGATAAATGAGTCTTGGGAAAAGCCACCCGCTATTCACGTCTTAAACACATGATTGCTGTTCCAAGCTCATATGCATCAATGCTCACCGTGTGACTCTACTCCTTTGTGGATTTTTAAAGAACAGATTGAAACTAGAGAAGTTCTTGGCCTGGCTATGTCTCAGGCCTTTACCTCCTTTGGAGCATGTATCGAACTAGTTTTCTTAAGGGGTCAAGTGCATCCATCACAATTACTTGCTAGCTCCCAGCAATGAAGATGCAGTTGGTAGAAACACAGTTAGAAGGGCAGTAAGAGGCTTATAGCTTCCTATGCCCATGGAAGCTGCACAAGGCACAATCAACACAACTTCCAGCTACCTTATAATTTCTGTGTCTCAGAGGCTCAGGCACTCAAGCCTGGTTTTGGGTATTGCTGTTTCTGGACAGAGATGGTTGTAGATACTGATCTGTCATGGCCAGGATACAGATCTCCAAGTAAATACATATTTTAAAGGGAAAACCAAGTTCTGAGAAATACAGGGCATATTTTTCCCCATTTTACTCATATAGCTACATCAATATTCATGTGGTTAGATATGGCTGCTGTGGAAGCTCTCAAGGGAGAGCACATTATTTCTGAAAGCCATATCCTGTACAAATGCAGGTTGTCTTATTCAAAGCCACACAGGGTCAGTTTTACATGCCTGATTTTTTTCACTTGGTCACACTTTTCCTTCCATATAGTTAAGACATCTCACCCTCTTTTTTCATGTTCTTTGTCCCTTTGGGAGGATGTGCAGCCACACTGGATGAATGCCAGTTCTGGGAAGGTCATAATGTTATTTTCTGAAAATTCTATGGTACAGGTGACTAGTTTGTCTGAGTTGTGCAAAATAGCAACATTTTCAAGTTTGGTATTGAATAAATAAAAAAAAATAGGGATCTTAATGTAAAAGAGCACCCATTTCATATTATATTTCCAGCAAACTCTGAAGAGGTAAACACTGTTACTGCCAAACTGTTCTTTAGTGTGTTGCAATTTGCCTTGCTGAAGCAGATTTGAAAGAGAGTGTCCAGGCTACAAGGGCCTGTCAGCAATGAATTATGCCTCGTGTGACTTTAGAGTATATAATTCACCTCTATCCTTGAGAAGGTGCTATACTTTTGAAAGGACCATCTGGAGTCCTAAGTCACATTATGTCACAGAGACTAAATTCAGGTCAAATACGAGTTTCTTTAGAAACATGAGGAATTGTTTTATTAATTGTATTAGTATTAATTTTAATCCATTTGTTTGTGAGGAAAATCATCAGTTCCTGAAACTCCTCTTTGATAATGATTCCTGTCAATAATATATTTACTCACCGCTGTTGTCATCATATCTCCCAAACTCCCACACATCTGTCCCAGTAGTCCAGCCACCACTGTGCTTCTGTGTGCTTCTTTAACCCAACAAACTGTTCAGCTCGGCCATTTCTTGGCTTGTCACCTTGAATATGATTTAAAAGTATTTTCATGAGGTTAAAACATTCCCCAAAGGTTACATATTAGGCATAGGTCTTTAATGAGTACCACATACACCTTATCTGTTTCTAGGCTGTTCCATCTGCTAATTAGGGTTGGAGGTACCAGCTCACTGTTGCTCAGTTCCTTCTCGCTTGTCTTGAGCTGTTAAACCTTCCACAACAATATTTATAAAAGTCATTACACTCCCTTGCAGTTCTAGCAAGATGCCATGAAGTCCATGTGAGACCAAGAACTTTAGATATAAAAAATTTCACTGAATAAATCTTCATCTGTGAACTTTGCATAAACCATTCATGACTACTTGAAATTTGTGCAACATCAACTCCTTGACCATTTAAGAAGTTAGAGATGATATAGTTTGATTTTCTTTCTGCCCAAGTCAAATTTCTACTACAAATATTCAATTTTACACTCTGGGTATCCATATGAAATTTTATATCTATGAACATACTGCCCAGTAAACCTGTTTGCTACAGTATGTATGACAAAATAACATAATGTAACCATGGGAAGAGATGAAATATGCAGAATTACAAGAAAATACTTTTGGAACTTTCCTTTTTCAACTTTTACCTAGCCTTAACCTCATTCTGCCTTGATTATCACATTCTTTACCAACTATTTGATTAAATGAGTTGTCAGTTACTCTTAGTTAATTCCTAAATATATCTAATATTTCAGTTCAAATTCTGTAATTTACTTCCTGGTTATTAGCCATTAAATATAGAGACTGGATATGGCATGTATCCCGTGGTTATAATATTTTCTGCATATTGTCTTTAGACTAGTTAGCTTTTCAGGAAGGTTTAAAAACATATTAAATACCCTGTTTTTTTTTTGTTTTTTTTTTTTTTTTTGCAGATTTTCAAAATTCTGAGATGGCAAATGACAGGTTTTGGGTTGCTTCTTTTCTTACCCCAGGAAAGCCCCTTTGGACTGTTGAAGCAGTGCCAAAGCTGAGTGAGCTCGAGTTTTCCTATTAGTTGCCAAAAAGATGTTTGTAGTGCACCAGCATCGTGAACTGAGATAGATACTCCCTCTCAGTAAAAACCACCATCTCAGCATAAGGAAGCTGATCAATAAGTTAATGGCATGAATCAATGAGAAAGATTTGAGAGAGATCTTAATTAAAGAAACAACTGCTGATACAAATTATGTTTCCAATGTATTGATGTAGCAGAGGGCATGAGGTTGAACGGAGATGAGTGCTGATCAATGCCTTTAACATTTGCATTCCTTTTCATCAGAAACTGACTCTCTTTATCCGTACGCATATAGGCACGCACACACGCAGACACACACCACTACCCCCAGCACCTCAGCTTTGGTTTCTTTGTATTTATTGATTCCTATAGCACTCCTCTGGAGGTTATTATGGTCACCTCACTTTACAAGGTGAAATGAAGGTCTCCACAGACAAGAAGATATTCATTCCGTTAGACCTTTCTGGATACTATCTCAATACATTAAATCAGTAAAAAGAGCTTTGCCTCATTGTGAACATCAGAACATACATGTTGCAATGGACAGATATAATAAGGAAGCATAAGTGTAACTTTGGTAACTTAGAGTTACACAAAAAATAAAGGCAGTATTTCCTAACACAAAAGGACAAGCCCGTGTGTTTGTGTGCGTGTGTGTGCACGTGCGTGTTTTCAAGAGAGGCATGGACAAACAGATGGACAGGGGGAGAGAGGAATAGAAAAAGAGCATTCTCCAGTGGCTGAATGGCACAAACATCCAAAGTCAATAGCTGGTTTCCCCAGGTGATTCGATCTGAGACACAGTTTAAAGAGACATCAATCTGTGATGTCAGCAATGCTCAGCATATAGCTAATGGAGCTTCAAAAGATCAATATTCAAACCTGCCTTCTTTTCATACTGGAAACTCACACCACTATGACATCTCCTGCTAGATGCAAAGTACATTTTATTTTACCTACTTTTATCACTGCTATTCACATTTTTGTTAGATCAGATGTTGGTGTGTTTGGTTTGCCTTTTTTTTATTTTTTTAATTTGGGAGGGGAGGAAGCTTTATTCCCTAGGATGCAGAAAAGTAATTTAAACTTTAGCTCAGCTGGTAGACATGTAATCCATCTTATTTTCCTGTCAGGTTTTATAATGAAGTCAAAAGCAATCCTAAACTGGTGACATGATAATCTAATGCTGTGTAGTAATGATTATGTTGGATCCAAAAATATGTTTTTACTGCATACGCAAATTGAAGAAGTAGAGCAATTTCAATTATCATCATCATAGTAGTAACCCAGAGCAACAATAATAAAAATATCTGATAGGAGGAGAAAGAACTACGCTTTTAGCTACTTAAATCATAACAAAGACTCAGTGAAAAGCCTGAAAAATGAAAAGACTGAAAAATATCTTTCAATAAAATGCCAATTTCCTGTGGTAGAATTGCTGGGTGTTTCATTAGTTGCTTTAAGAGGCCATAGAAAAAACAGGGGAATCTAAAAGATTGAAGTCATTAGCAATATTAATATTAGCACTGTTCTAAAATAACGTCATTTCTAGAGCTAAACTGTAGCATGCCTCACATTTATTAGAGAATGGTTCTATTGACACATTGCAGTATATGTAAACTCGCTGAATATATAATAAAAAGATTTAAATATTAAGCGAGTCCACGCTTCCAAATGTTAGTTCAAAGACTGGTAGAATTGGAACACTACTCTAATCAGGCTTTCCCATTTCCTTCTCCCACAAGAAATAAAAGAAAAACAAAACCAAGTCAAATTAAGTTGTTAAATGGTTTAAGGATTTGATATCTTTTGCTGTTAATTTAAAGGGCTGAGCTGCAGCTCATTTCTTTTCATCTTTATAGCAAAGCACAGAGTGACCCCAAGGGTCACCGAGGATTATCTCTGTGTCTTTCCATTCCATCTTACGTTATTAGTTTACACTGCAAATGAGAAACTGATGTCAGAAATATGCCAAACATTATTTATAAATATAGAAGAAGCTAGGGTGAAGTCTGGTAGGTCTGTGGCTTAGCATGTAAAGGTCTCAACAGCAATTAGTAATTGAGATACATCCACTGTAAGGTGGAAGCTGTCATCTCAAGAGCAGCAAATATTTTGTTAGTATGTTGATAATTTACATGAACTACAATTATGAAATGCCAAACACTAAGTATGAAATGGATGGGTGACCCTATAATAAAAAAAATTCAAATTACTAGAGAAACATCTTAAGGTAAAAAGAAGTACTCAAGTCATTACTACTCTTAAGTTGTCTGAAATTTAGTATGAAGTTACCTTTCATTTTTCCATATACTTTTTTTGATTGAACTTAAAATACTGCTTTTTGGCACCTTTTATAATTAAGAGTTTTAATTGTGCCAAAGTATTGTAAATGGTGTATACAAGAAAGTGTGAACTTTCTCCATTAATGAAAAGCCATACTAGTCATACAACAGCTTTTAGTTAATTAGCATTAAGGAAAAATACCATACAATACAATATAACATTCTGTCTTATTATCACAGAGGAGGGGAAAATATCCGTTATATTCATCATTGGAAGAACAGCGCCAAAATAGCCAAGGCAGAATTTAACATTCAGAATACTTTAAGTAGAAATTGACTGTTAAGAAAGTGAGAGGGCAGAATAGTTAACAAGCAATGATATTTGGGGAGAAGAAATTGCTCTGGCATAGCAAAATACACTGTACCTTTATCAGTGTTATTTAAAAGCTAATGCCTTGGTATCAGAGGCTTTATATGAAAGATATGCATTCAGTTTTTTTATGCTCATTGCAAGTTACTGGAAAGATGTGTTTGATAAATATGTTATGTTTATGTGATATTGCCTTATACTATATTACGCTAATAAATCAGAAAGCATGAAGGTCACACATTTGAATAAAGATGCTGCCTTTGTAGCATGTCTTTCTTTTTAACCTAGTCTGTAATGAAGTTAGAAGTTAATGAAGTGCTGTGACACACAGAGAACGCACGCACACACAAACACACACGCTCTCATACAAGGGCTGATCATTAAGGCAAATGCTGCGAGAGAGGTGATACACCCCACTTTTGTTAATGCAAAGAAACGTCATGTTCTGACCATCACCACCAGAAAACAAAAAATTAAAAAAAAACCCTAGAGGCTATGTTTAATAATAACAATAAAAAAAGATATCTCTGGCCAATCAGGTGACCAGGTCTTCCATTCAAATTTTATTCCATTGTCTTTCTCTCATCATCCTCATCTCTAGCCTAGATCAATCTGCTCACAAAGAGAGTAACAGGAGCCTCTAGTATAACTGTCTAAGACAACCTTGTTATGTTTTGAATCCCATCCTGTAGAGCATTTAGTCTATCATGTGCACAGAAATATTGTCCAAATTTGTAAATTTGTAAGTTCATTTTGTTTTCTGTTCTAATGATTCATTCTCTCCCTTTTCCCATCTCAATATTTCCTCCCCAGACTCCTGCACTCTAAACCAAGGAAAATCAAATATTCCAGGTTCAGAATAAGCTCCAGGGGTGAGAATGAGCAACTGAAAATGGGGAAAGAGAGAGCCAGAACTTCTTCACTCAGTTATGCTGCTAAAGCCACATGGCCCATGGCGCTACTTCAGCTCAAGTATTCCTCAGTGCTTAACTGCACGTTTCTCTCTCCAGCAGTGTCACAGTCATTCCCCTGGACTGTTAAAATTTATAAAATCTAACTGTCCAGTTTTATTTGACAACATTACCAAAGAGAAGTCAAGGAAGACATAAGGCATTTAAATGAAAAAAAAAAACAAACCACTTTTGTTTTGTTGGGGTTTTTGTTTGGTTTTGGTTTTTAGTTTTTTTGTTTGTTTGTTTTTAGGTTTTCTGTCTTTGGTTTGTGGTGGTTTTTTTTTTTAAGTAAAACATCAGGGAATAGGTAAAGACAGAAAAAAAGACAAGTGTGTTTAAAATTAAAAGATTCTGTGAAATCCACTAAGACTTCACAAGGTAATTTCATTTGGAAAGTGTGACCATAAGCAAAGATGAACTCTATTCAAGTCCTAAGATTTTAGCCTGAGTTACTGCAGACTTAATAGACAGAAAGAAAAAAGTTGGGGTGGGCAGAAGGAGAAAATAGGTCATCGGTACATACTGACTCTGGGTCTGCTGCATGGGTACTTCAGCACGTAACTTTGAGGTGTCTCTTTCCTGAAGGTCCAAGTGTGTGTATTAAACCCAAAAGTCATGTATACTGTGCCAGTAAAAATGTCATTAAAACATCCAGCATGCAGTCTACAGCTAGACAAAAGTTCATTTTCTAAGTCCTTGTTACCTATTCAGGAACTTGGACAGTTTTATTCTGTTTGCACATTATCCCCAGGGTAACTGTTCAGAGGAAAGCAAAATTATGAAAAGAACAACAGCAACAATACCACCAGATTTAAAAAAAAAAAAAAAAAGCAGCAACAAGCTGCTGGAAATCAGCGGTGCTTAGCTTAAATATCACTCCGAGGAACTCTCTTAAGATAAAAGGTGTCTTCAATACATACCCAAATGTTACTTTTCAATCTGCACGCTTATTCAGCTTTTGCCATAGTTTCTCCTTAAACTAACATTCACGGAACACAAACTTGGCCCACTGTGAGATGAAATCCCATTTGTTTCGATTGAGGCTACACAAGACAAACAATTCTAAATGATGCTTTCAAGATACTGGGAAAAGATAGAGGAGAATTGCTTTGCCTGATGTAATCATAACACTAAACATCAAAAGAAAAGAGCAAGTGCCTAGATACAGGGAAACAGAAAATTCAGTTTCTGTTGTTTATGTCTAAATTAAGAGTCAGCCTTCACTCACAGAGCTGAAGAAAAGTGGAGCAGGCCCTTCCCTATCCCTCATGACATAAGTGAGCTCATAAGGAGCAAGCATTAGCAATATACAGGGCCATATCTGTAACAACAAAGTAAAACAAGAACAGCTACTCAGTGGTATACAGGACAGTACAAATTACAAGCAAATCTGAGGAGCACTCCCAGAAAAGGTGCTTTTTCACATAACATTTTATTACCTGTTACTTGCATTGGCTTATGCAGCATGTTTCTTCATACTCTTCGGGTCACCACAGTGAAGAGATGGCTTTTTACTTTGGCAAACTGCACTAAAAGTCCATCAAAGTGTTGGTGGTTTCACTAGGACTAAGCTAGAGACTTGTTTTAAAGGACTTCGCCTTTGAAGCGCTAATACGTGCTGCTGAGTCTCTGGAGCTCAGACTTCTTTGCAAAGCAGATTATAAACCTTTCCCGTAGTCAGAGAAAGAACTATCTGACGAGCTAGTAGAATATCCAAGTCTTGTTCATTTGGGTGGTCTCAGAGCCAAAGCAAGCCCAACAAGCTTGGAGTGATTGTTAGTGAAAGAATTTGCTCTCTATGTGAACATAAACTGCCTTGCCCCTCAAGATGCCTAATAAGGATTGCTATATTCGACATCTACAAGCAGATGGTAGCACAAACAACCTGCTATGACAGAAAGTAGGTTTCATCTCTCTTTCAGAATATAAAGATGCATAGAATTAAAGCAGTTTCTTTAAAATCACATTTAAATTGATCATATTATGGCTTATCATAGCAAGGATGCAACTATCATAGCAAGGAAAATGATGAGGGGGTCTCATGCTAGGCTATTAGTACATCTAAATTTGCTGGAGGTACTTGGCTTCTTGCCTTATAAGTTACGTCACACAGAGTACCATAAGCACCTATGTCCCTTTTGTGCATCACTGGCTTTTTTAAATGACAGGAATATTTCTATGAAAGCTTTTTAAAAACCTCATTGAATTCAACATTAAAATGCTACTTTCTCTGTCTATTAATGCTTTAAATAAAATATAATTATTTAAAATTAAAAAATCACAGGATGACATTTCTAAATGATCAAGCTGCCATCTAATCTATCTAATGGATTTTTGAAATATTTCAATCAGTTTAATTCTTGGAATCTATCCTAGGTTTGCAACTATTCACTGCAGACTGTAAAACATTTAGTTATCCATTTACTATGTATCATAGCACCGTGGAGAAAGACTGAAAACAGCAGGTTTGAAACCATATATCATGACCTCTTGACACTGAAAGATATTAATTTCCCTTTCTGGGGGGTGGGCGGGTGTGTCCCTATGCACTGCACTGAAAAGAGAGACATACAGATTGTTGTTCACACCTACATTCACTTTCCCTGTATGTTACATAGGTACAATATAGTCCTCAGAAAGTTTCTGAACTTATTTAAAATGTTGAAAAGCTTTCCCTATGTGAATGTCTCTGCAAGGTGTGAGCTGTGTATATGGATGACTGCAGTAAGTTCAGACTGGCTACCACTGTGCTGTTAAACTAAGCAGAGTCAAAGCAGAGGCTCAAAGACTCCCTAGACTGGTTTTGCCTTGATGCCTTGATCGGACTTGCATCTTTTCCAGACAGCACTCAGGCATACTTCAGAGGACTGAATAATTCGGAAAATATTACCAAGAGGCAGTATGGGTGATGCTACTTTGCTTTTTGAGATTATGAGATTTCAACTGTGTGGACGTGTGCTGTGCTGTGCCACATGCCCTCAGGGATCAGGGAGAAGACACCCAAACACCTTATTTACAAGCATAGACACAGCCCTTTGGGACAGTGTTAAGTATAGGAATTAAAACAAAATATCATCCACTTCTAAGATGGGTAGTCTGACTCCTCTTCCTCTGGCTCATTGGAAGAGGATGTTCCAGAATTCCTTTGCTGTGAGCAAGGAAGTGACTGCTTAAGATGATGCCTAGTAGTAGTCAGCAAGTAGGCTTTGTGTGCTTACCTATTTGTCTCTGCAATAGTCACTCTGTAAAATTACTTCTGTTCTTGTCTAGCATAGACTGAAGAAAAGGACAATCCCTGGATTTATTTTTAATGAGAGATGAGGTCTTTTCGAGGCCTTGATGTGCTTGTCAGATGATGCCCTATTTTTATTTCAGGTGTGCTCCAGAAAATGATCCATGTAACGCAATCTTATTTGTCAATAAAATATAGAACATAAATACATATGTGGCAATTGCCTGTTTAATTGTTTAAGATACTGCATTATTTTTTTTCCATTGGTACAGTGAACTAAGGCCACATTCTAGTCAATTTAATGTTCTAATAAAATAAAGTAGCAACAACAGATTTAAAGACAACTTCTACCTAGATACACACAAGAAGAAGGCGTACAGAACAGTAATAAAGCAATGTTAAAACTAGATCAGTAGGTATTTAATTTTGAATTTTGAACCACAGAAGATACAGATTAATTCTATTTTTACCCTGAACACATTTAAATATTTTTAACATCTTAAACATAAGTGTGCATTTCTGCAATTAACTATACAGATGAATATATGTATATATATTGTTAGACAACAGTTGAAGCATTTTAGAGGTACCGTATCATATCACATTACCAGAAGCCTATGTGTTTTTTGTAACACATATCTTTGGAACATGACGTAAAATACTTTTATTTATAGAAATAACATGTATGTATACCTAAAAAAAAGAAGTCACAAATATTGTTAAAATTATCATCTCAGGGTCATTGGATTTTGCTTGGTTTTTGAAGTAGACAAAATAAGACACTTTTAGTGAAAGAATAATTAATCAGCTCCAAATAGCCTATCAGCATATCAACCTAGAAGGGCACACAAAATATAGGTCTTACTGAAACTGCTTCAACTACAAAGCTTTTTGAGTGTCTCAAATGTGACAAAGGTGCATAAAAGGATTTTAAGCAACAGTGCTTCAAATAATAATTCTCAAGAAGAATGCCGCACTCTGTTTCTGAGACTATAACAAGCATTTAACTAAGATAGATGTGAGTCCCTCCCTCCTGTTTGCCCGAGATTAACATGGATAAAGTTCTGGGCGTGCAGCAGGTATGCCTGGAGATTGATAAAATAACTTTAGACTGCTGTTACTTCTCACTTCTCATTTTATGCTGATTTTTTTTTTTTTACAGTATAAAGAAAAAACAACATGACACATGAAATACTATTTTACAGCAGAAATACATCGCTCAAAGTAGGAGGGTTGTTCTTAAACAAGTTATATACCTAGCCATTATGATTCCTTAGGTCTTTTCTTTCATAAATTAGCATCTTTAGGGTCTGATTTAATTGGTAACAGTCTGGGGACACCTTGTATGAAAAGTTTATTGAACTCCACCCTTGAAAAATGTTAATATTCTTTGAATATTCTCCCTCTCCTACCTCTGTACAGAAAACTATCCATAATGATGATCTGAATGACTAAACAAAGCATATTCAAGGAATATGGACTTTGAAATATTATTCTGCATTGAATTGGGAACATTCTGTGACTTTCCATGTAAGATTACTTATTCAGATTATTAGAGAAAAAAAACTACAAGGAAGTCTATGTTTTATCTTTTTGGCATTTAAAGTGTGTTTAGTTATTGATTTCTATTAGACATAAAATTGGATCAACGGCTATGATTTTCAAAAGGATAAACCAGAATTTAAGCTCCTAAAAACCAATGTTCAGGACTTAAGAAGGAATAAAATGGTGTAAAAGTATAGACCAGAAATTGCTTGCTTAATAAAGTTAAAACTCCTGAAGTATGAGGTACTGTAGTGAAAGTGTGGGCATGTTTGGGCAAAATACAGGAATCTGGAATTGTATATATACAAGTAAATGTGTTCCAGTTGTTGCCTCATTTTCTTAAACCTTTGCTTCCTGGCTAGAAAATTTCCAAGCCCAATTTCCATGTAGTGACGAGTTCAGCCATATTTAAATATGAGAAAGAGATTGGGGCAAAAATAAGAATCTTATAGTACAGTACTTGGGAAAAAAAGGCCTGGTTGTGAAGAACTGAGGAATGATTATGTGAAAATTAGTGCAGATTGTTATACTTTATGATCCCTCACATTTCATATTTTATTGATAATAGCAGCATCCTTAATGATGACTCCTTATTCTGAGAGTTTGCATGTGTAGTAAATTGGCTGTATATTAAGAATGCACTGAATATTTGCAGCAAATATGCATTTCTCTGTGTGTATCAAGCCATGTGTCGTTTTCTAATAGCAAATGGAGAATGTGTATATAATAAAGGAATATTCAGGAGAAGCATATGGATACCCTTAGTTGAGAAACATTTCATACTTCAAGGGTCCATATCCCAAATTCCAGTCTAAATGTTGGTTGAATTTAAACAATTATATTTATATATGTGTTCTCAGAATCATGTGGCCACTTTGCAGTTCTCTTACAACAGAAGGATAGCTGAAACTGCTTTTCATCAAAAGGGTTGTAAATTGGCTTTTTAACCTAAAAGTGAAGTTTTCCGATTGCTCTTAAAACTTGAAGTATAATGGTCAAAATGTAGACCAAGACTATCAGAAACACTTGGGTCAGGAAATAATTTTTGTTAAAAAGTAAAAGTTTCTGTGTAAAATCTAAACTTTTTTGGATTAAAAAAAAAATGTATTGGATTTTTTCCCCGGTTCATTATCAATATATTATTTAGTTTCAGTTGCTGAAAACAGGGATTCAGTTTTGAGGGCTGACCAAACGCTGAACCGATGAGTGATTGATGAGATTGTGGAGTCTCCATCCACAGAGATGTACAGCATTTGACTGGACACAGACCTGAGCCACCTGATCCTTGTTGGCCCTTATGCAACCTCCAGAAGTCCTATGCAACCTAAGTTATCCTGTGAGTCTCTAACAACTCTTTCTCTCTTCAATACCAAAATAATACCAACTAATTATAGAGCAATTTGCAAAATCTGTGTATTTTCTGAATATGCTGTAGATTATGGATCCATCAATTTCTTTGATGTCTTTGCTCCCTACAAACAAAAGGAAATAATATCTCTCGTAATACTTTGAAGTTTTTTTGTCTTTTGAAAAGAAACTGCTTTACGAGAGTCTCTGGACAAGCTTCTCTGAGGAGAGCAGAGACTGAATGAACAGCCTAAGGCAGCAATCAACTGAATCAACAACCTAATGGCAGCAATCAGTTCCCACAAGGGCATTTCTTCTATAGCACAAAGGACACATAGATATGTAAAGATAATGAAAAGGAGGACTCAACACTTAGCACAGACTCCTGAGTAATACTTTCACTGAAAAACAGCAGGATCATTGCCATATGACAACGGTTTACACTCACAATATATTCAAAATGCCTGCTCTGATAGGAGTATTTCATAGTCCTCTTCTCCCATTTTCTACATCCCTGAAACAAGGCAACTGGAGCATCAGATGACCCAGGGAGTTGGAAGGGTTGTTGTTCAAATACCGTACCATGTTTAGGACTCCAATACACCAGTTCATTACCACAGCTTAGCCAAGCTAATGTATGTCAGCTGACCTTTGCGAACTCTGCATGTATTCCCAAACTACCAAAACTGTGAGATATAACAACTTCATATAGTTTTCTTTCATTGATTTTTTAGCTAATAGATGACATCTCATATTTGCCACAGGTTGAGTGGGTATGATAAAAATTACTGTGGTCACAGTTGATAGATATCAGTTTACTAAACTTGTGGATATGTCTGCATTCTCAGGGCAGAGAACAGCTGATGACTCTAGGACTCAAACGGGAGCCAGCTGTGACCTTTGGTCCAGTGTTCTGTAAAAATCACTTTGTTCCTACTTTAATTCTGTAACTTGAAATTGTGGACAGTATGGCACCTTTTCTCCTGCCACTGGCAAATTTCAGCAGAAGGCACATTCCTTCATTTTGCAATCTATCTGGAAGCAGGGTATGTCTACGACTATGTTTTTATAATTTGAGTAAAGCAGCATTTTCTGTTCAGGCTTTAAAAGGAGGGTGTTTCGTTTAGTCCTATGCAGTAAATGCTTCCATTCTGGTGGAGAGAATTTCCATACATTTATGTTTGAAAATCAAAATGAAATGGAACCTTTGCTAATACTAGAGAAGTATTTTCACATGTACTCTAACCCACTCAATTACTTTTCAGTCAATGACTAAGTAAATCACCAGATATATCACTAGGCTACCAGGTATTGATTTGCTTGCTAACTTGACTCATGGTAAATGAAGGCTGGCCTTGAGCTGGAGATCAGGGACTATTTTTTGCTGTACTTCTCTAGAGTCATGATCCATTCTTTGGCCTTTAAAATATAGCTGTAAAATAAGGGTGTATACAGCAAGTAAATATAAAATAAGTAAATATATAAATGTAATGGAAGCATATGAAAGAGAACATTGAGATAAACCAAAATTTATAACCCCATAAGAGACTGTGGATTCTTATACTCTCTATGTGCCCAATATTACAGTTTTTGCTGATGTAAAACTCCCATCAACATTAGATCATGCCTTATAATGGCACCATGTTCAAAGTACTTAATTTGAGAGTCCTCTGGAGTCCCAATTCAGAGGTCACCCCTGCCATTTCAAAGTAGAATGCTACAGGGACATTGATATAGAATCCATCCTCAGCAACAGATTTTTAATGTATTCTACTAGAACGTGTTTAATATGTAGCCATAGCCTACAGAATTTTAAATAAAACAAAACCATCCATTGCACTCTTAGAAATAGGAAGTTATTCATGGGATTTTCCCTGAGTATTTTCTGGTCTTCAGACACTGGCAGCTGAGAAACATATACTGTTCTTTACAGCTGCATAACTATCTTGCTAGCGATTAATTACTTAGATACTTCTGAATAAATAGGATGTAAAGAAATACCTAACAAAAGCCTAATGCATCTCCAATGATGGAACCCCGTGCTATGCCTGAGATGAATATCCTTTTCAATTTTTTTTTGAAAGACAAGAAGATTATTCAAAATTATGGCAATCAGATACTGGCAGAGAAGAAAAATAGCGATATGCTGAACAGAAACCACTTAAATGCTGCGAGTCTCTATAATATAATATTTCCACAACTGTTTCTGTTTAAAACTAATAAAAATAAACATAAAACATTCCCTTCTCCTCCTATCAAATTCATTACTTTGAGCGACAAAATGACAAAATGATTAGCTGTTAATAAGGCCCTGGTTTAAAAGATTGACTGACATTGCATTACTCATTTAATTTCCGCTTCTCCTAGGTTTTTTTTTTTTCCTTCCTCCAAGCACAGAGGGAATTAATATTATCACATCAAAGGCCTCCCTTTAAATGGGGGAGAAAAATCATTTAAAAGGACAGAGGCTGTGATTATTCAAACTAGGTTATTTGCACCTTGTATATATAACGATATCATGGTACAACTTCATTTTGTTCAAATTGCTGTCAGTCACTAATAGAAGAAATTTGCTTCCGTTTTATCAGCGCTATTGTGCTCAGTCAGATTTGTGGGTGTGGGACGGGGGGTTCAGGGTGGGCATTAAACATGAAATCTGATAAGAAGGATATGAGGAACAGGGAGTAAAGAAGGCACCGAGCGAAGGGCGACTGATTGTGAATCCAACATTCACAATGCAAATGCTTTTCCCCTGGTCTTCCTTCGTGGTTTTCTTCCCTCTCTTTGCGTGTTGTTTTTATTTAAAGACACAGATACGACCACACGCTAAAGTGCAAGCGTGAGCCTCTGTGGAATATGAGATTTAGCAATATGACTCTGTGCTCTGGTATTTTATTTCCTTCCACTTTGATTCCTGACAGACAAATTATTCTAGGGATGATTTAACACCTAAAGATGTATGTCATATTCCATAAAATAGTTGTATCGGTGGGAAAAATTATGAGTAGCACAACCCTTGGCCTAGCAACAGCCAATGATCTATCAGCATTTAAGTCTTGGCAGATTGAATTATTCCCCTCTCTAACTGTAACTGTGTTAGGGCTTGCATGACAAACAGTCCACTTGTCAAATATTTATCCTTCCTCCTAAAAAAAATAGGGGGGGGAGGGGAAAAAAAAAAAAAGATTGACCAGGAGAAGGAGGGGGAGTATAAGTGGTAAAAGACCAACCACAGCATGAAATATGAAACATAAATCACTGGGGTCAGTGAGAGCAGGGGAACTTGGTTACTAAGGCTCCAGATGGATTAAATAACGCACGTCCTGAGGGAGGGTGGGCAGGCGAGCGCTAAAATAATAACAGAACAGAATGGTCCTATGTCGAAAGGTTTGAAGACAAGCCTTGTTAATTCAGAAAACAGCAGAGTTAAATTAGCCCAGGTGCCTGTGAAAAGTAGTGTTACATATTGTGCAGGAGAGATAAATTTTCACTCACTCTCTCCAATACACTGGCCACTGACAGGTGACCGCTGTGAGTAGTTCATTAAAATGTCCAATTCATGGGAGACTTTCAAAATTTATAGTGCGTCCTATAGACAACAGGGTCAAGTTCAATGAGAAAGGAAGAGAGCAAAGTAACTAAAGGAATTATTCACTAATTACCTTTTAAACACATTTACAATTTTTTTCAACAAGTATTAACTTACTTTTAATGCCTCCAGGTTTATGACTTTAAGTCAGTGAGGGAGATCAGAGTTCAGCACACATGCTTGTTTTCACTGTCCTCTGCTTGGAAGATTTCTGAACATGTAAGACCATGTGTTATAGCCCTTAGGGTAAATTATTTTAGAAGATATAGGATCAGACCTTTAGCAGGGAATCTAACAGTGATGGCAATTTTAATTAGGTTTCATTTACCTGTAAGTTAAGAATATACACTGAAGTTCAGTAATTACCAGTGGAGTGGATAGTACAGTATATTATTAAAACTACTGGACATCTGTGATAAGAGTTCATTGCATGTAAATAACCTTACAGTGTCATCTGGGATGAAATATCTTTTCCTAATGATATATATGAAGTTGAATTGTTTTGCAAAATTTCAGCCATAATGATTAAGCTATTCCAGAAATATTCTAAAATTTGAAGGATTATTTGCTTAGCTCAGGCTAAAAAGTCTTTTAGATAGGAAACTCTATATTCTACAGGATTTGGAGGAAGGATTGTAACAATGGCAGGAAAATAGTGCATGGTCTTTGTTTCCTTTTGAAAACCTTTCCAAATTTATCAATAGCCTTGTGAAAAATATACTACCCCATGCCAACCTGGCATGCTCATTGATGCCGACAGAGGAGTAGGACTTTTCCTGAAATGGTAGCTTTAGGCTGCTGCAGACTGTGTCAGATGTCCCGTGTCTCATCATGCCTCTGCCATCTGCAAAGCCTTCTAGCATAGGGTTTAGTCTTGTTCTTAGTCCTCACATAGGTGACAATTATTATTGCTGCCAGTTTCTCCATTAGCTCAGCCTTGAGTCCTGAGAAGACCCCAAACCCAGGAAGCTATCTATACAATGTTTTGAACTGTCACTGTAACAGGAATATATTTTTGGACACTTCTGACTATGAGTAAGCAGTATAAAATTGGAGATAGTGATGGATTGTTAGAACATGAGGATTGACAAGTTGGGATGAGGAATAGGACAATGGATTGGTTCAAGTGGGTGGAAGAGCCCATTTTGTCAAAAGAACAGGAAAAATGTGATGAATTGAAAATTATTAGGAATAAATGGGTCAAGGGAAGGTTGGAGATGGATCCCAAAGGAAAACTGGAAGAGATTCACAGAAAACCTTGGAAAGGCAAAGACAAAAAGTGGCTAGGCCTTTATAAAGGCTAAACTTAGCTAAGGACAAAGAAGTTAATTGGCAGTTGCTGCCAGCATCAAGGAAAAGATTTCCAGGGATTTCCAAGGAAAGGTGAGCTACATTAACAGGCATTGTGTTGTTTTCTAAACAGCACCTAAGCTTTTTTAATTAATATAAAACCATGTTCAGAAACTTACTTTAGGGATAGCAAAGGATCTTTTACTGCAGAAGCTGGAAGATGTGTAGTGAAAGTGAAGTTAAGGGAGGAAGAAACAGAATAATCTCATGGTTAGGACTACACGAGAAAACAGGAGTGGATTACAATTTGCAGATTAAGACAGCTAAATCTAGGCATCTACATGTGAACTAGGTGTTGCAGCTCCCCTTGTGCTCAGCTGATTATAATATACTCTGTACAATTAATGGAGACTGAAGGGCTACTCAGATGAACATACGTGGGTATCACCTTCAGGGTGAGCGGATTAACCCCTAAGGCTCCATTGACTCACAGGCTGACACTGTCAGGATTTAAATCCTAGCTTCAGAGACTGTTTGTGACCATGCTGCAGGGTTCCTCTATGTTCCTGGGCAAGAAATTTTAAAAGATTTTTTTCATGAGATCGCTATCTGCAAGTCCCTCCAGGGTTCTTGGTTGGATGATTAGAGACCCAAGGAGTTGATTGGCATAAGCACTGAGAATACACAGCTGCAAGTGCAGCAAATAAAAATCATCATTCCATCTTACAAAATGCTATCTAATTATAGTGTCTACGAAAAAAACTCAAGCAACAAGTCTCTCAGATTCAGCATTCATAATTGGAAGTACCTTTGATATGAATCTCATTCCAGCCCAGTGCCTTTTGCACAGGGATAAATTCCTTCTGTTTGTTAAGTCCCCATATAAGAGAATGACCAGCACTGTAGATAAGCCATGAAGGATGTTCATCATTGCATCTTCAGAAGAGCCTTGAATAAATAGGTATGTCCAGGAGACTACATATTGAATGGTGAGGGGAAAACAGTAGAGTGGATAGTTATTTGTAGGAAAACATTATCCATTTTATGCGGCAAAAGTCCTGTGGAAAAAAAATTAGATCTGATCATATTATTAACGTCCTTATAATAATACATACACTGACAGAGTAAATTAAGGTTGCATGAGCAATTTTAATTCTCGGATTTTCTAATTTTTGAATGCTTGACTTTGCAACCTTAATAGCTTCTTTTAATATATTTTTATGTGCAATTATATAAAGTGCAGAGCCTTTTGATTTATTGCAAATGAATATTCTTTGTCTGCTAGAGTCTTGTACATCATTAGTTCAAGTGGAAGAGCAGCATTTAGATTATAAGTGTTTAGAGTGTCATCATATCTGACCATTTTAAAAAGCTCATGAAAATGCGGGATGAGAAGAAAAAGATGGATGTGATTCAGACAGCTAACTTTTGGAATATATTTGTAAATTTGTTTGTAATTATTCAGAGCATTGTTTTTAGAAATGAATTACCGTAAAAAGACCTTTAATTTTTATTTTAATAAAACATTAACCATATTTTAAAACAGTTTCTGGAGGGTTTTTATTCTTTTAAGGTCGGCCCAATATAATGTTCAAACAGTCACCTAAATCATTTGAATAGTCTCATTGACTCGAAATGAAACCAAGTTAGAATTATCATTACTACTTTAGTGGAACAAGACCGTTTGGTAATTGTTTAAAAATAACATTTGTAAGAGAAATCCCTGTATGCAATGTCCCAGATCTTTTCATAAGTAGATTCCCAGACAGCAAGAAGAGAAACAAACTTTTAAATTTCAGTAACTTTGTCCCTTCATTTACAAAATGTTACTAAAAGCTCCTTATGGGTTCTTCCACAATTACTCCACTTGGGCATGGTATTGTTCCTTGTGCCATCTACATCATGCTATCCTCACCATGCTCCATAGCACCCATTCTCATAGAGGGTAACTTTGCTTCAGAAAGTGCTTAATCATGACACTACTTCTCAGTGGCATGTCCCACCCTTTGCTTACCAGTGGGATTCCTGTGCTGCCAAAGGCAGACTCTTAAGAAAGGGAATATGGCCTCAAACTGTGCCACTATGTTTTCTGTGTCTCCCAAACGAGGCCAGGGATAATAAATCACAAATGCTATTCCATTCCACTATTTGTAACCCATGGACGTACGATCTAAAATACAGCCTTTTATATAGCTAATGAAAATAATTTCTTCTAGATAATGGCAGGAGGGGCAGAGCAAGAGAAGGGGACAACATTTATTCATCCCCTGTACTTCACTTCAGCAAGACCACTTTGTGTGAAAAGAATGAGGAGGGTTTTTACCTGGGAAGCTATGACTAGTTATACAGAAGTAAGAAACTTATAGAAGTATATAGAATATAGTACATAGTATATAGTATATAGTTATATAGAAGTAAGAAACTTCCTTTTCAGATACTTGCCTTTAGATCATTGTAGAACTCAATTGAATTGCAAGATTTTGAGGGGTTTAGTTCCACACAGAACAAATATTTGGCATGCCAAAAATTTTTGCAAAATAAAAATTATCTCAAAAATATAGCTGGAAACACTGAAATATTTCCTTCAATAAAGTCTTCTGTTTCATGTGAATATTAAATAGATGGACTAAATGTATTTTTTAAATATATAGCTAAATATCAGTACATACACACTTATAATATTAAAATGAATACAATCATCTATGTGTTTCAGTGAAACAGAGCAAAATGGTTAAAAAACATGCCCATTCTATCTCATTTGACACCACAGGGAAAAAAAGTTTTTCCATTTTCAATTTAAAAGTTGTGAAATTGACATATTTCCATCAAATATTTCAGCTTTATAAATCCACATCTTTCAGTCAAAAACTGCTCAAACAGTATGCTGACTTTAGTAATTATTTTCTTATCCTAGTGGAGACAATAACCTGTTCTCATGTTCATGTGGTCTTCATAGATTCTGTAACCCCTTTAAAATGAAAGAAACTGGAATTGGCTCAGAAAGCAAGTAGAGTGTGAGAAATGCTCCCAGGGAAATCGAGAGACCACCTGCTAATGTCATGCTTTCTCAGGTGAGCAACAGTACACACAATTTTCATAACTCTATCCAAAGTGCAGAAATGGCTACTAAGGCCTGCTATTGAGCATGATACAGCTTTGGTTGCTGCCTACAGAAAGAGAGGAATAAATTACTCATGTTTTTTTTTTTACTTTATTTGGTCATCACTACTACATCACTACTACATGAATAATGGGTATAGATCTAAAAATACATTTTGAGAAATTAAGATTCATATGCTTTTTCTACAGCTATCTCAGTGTGGTGTGTTTTTTGTAGTGTCTCCCGTGTCTTCACCTTAAAAAAATTCAAAGGTGAATACATATATATTTACTTTTGGTTGAATGCCATTTATTTGTTATCACATCAATTTTAAGACCAACTGATTTTTAAAATAAGTAAACAAAACTCTTTATGTTCACATATGCATTTCTTGTGTACTTCTGGACACCTTTCTATCTGTAGTGGAAGTCAAAAGAACTTCTGACAGTTCAAAAGTAGCCAAAATGAGAAAAAGACTCCAGCAGATGATATAATGGTATTAACACCACTAGAACTATTCCTTTCAATTTTACTACTTTCTGTTAAATAATTAATTAAAACACAAGTAATAAAAAATCCTTAAGCTTTTTTTTAGTTGTTGTTACAATGTCATCAAGAGCAAATATCAAAATGGTAACAGAAAACAATAAAAAGATTGCTACCACTTATTCATGCTCTTGAGTGACATCATTCTGGTCACTTCAGAAAATCAAGGAAGTAAGACACAAAGAACGCATACAATTCTAGTGTTATTATTCATATATCTTCCTCTGAAATCACACAGAAAAGCTCTGAGCATCTGTGACATTCATCTGACAGGTGGTGTCCCTCTATATTTTCCCCATCCAGCAGTGGCTTGGAAGGCTGTGGAACTTTTCAGCCTTGCAAGCAGTAAGGTTTCACAGGAAAAGGAAGTGGCTGATGTCAAATATAATAGACTGGTATGGTTCAGGGAGATAAAGATCTGGAGCCTACCTGATGCTTCTTTTCTAAGAGTTGCTTTTGTCATGCCTTGACTGAGCAGTGCCCCACTTCTCACCTATCTCCTAATTCCACTGCCCGTAGTTGTTAGGCTGGCTCAGAGTTAGAGCTAGATATAGTGGGAACAGCTTTTGTTTTGCAGGCTCTCTTCTGTATCTTAAGGATCTGTCTGATGACAGTGTGTTCTACTATCCAAAGTAGATGGGAGGTGAGAGATCAGTCTTATCACCCTTGTCTGCCACAGGCTGCTATTCCTCAAAGAAAACTGTGTTTTATTGAGTGTTTCAGGATTTATCCCCAAAAGCAAAATACAGTTTCTGGAATTTCTTCCATCCTTGCATCCGTTGCACCAAAGAAAGACTTTTGTCGGTAATGCAAAGATTGTGAAAACCTCTTATAGCTTTTCTGCTCCATAAATGCGTGTCAGAGAAAGAAATGAGAAACAATTATTCAGTGTGTTTCACAGCAAGAGTTCAGATCCTATCACATCTTTTGAAGTCTGTACCTTGCTGATGAAGCATGGCCCATTTTAGAAGAATGTGATTCTGTTGGACAGTCCTAGCTGTTCGTGGAAGAGTAGCACACTCTGCCAAATTCAAAATTTTCTTGGCATGATTTCTATACAATTAACATCCATTTCTATCAATTCTTGTTTGTTTGAGCTTCATTGAGTAATAACAGATTGCTGCATTTTACATCTGCCTTGAAAGTACTCTAATCAGAAATCCACTGGAGCACAACCTGCAGCAACTTCAGTCCAGAAGTTAAAAACATATATTTAGAAAAGAAAGGTTACTATTTAGATAACTTTATGCACACTTAAATTGGTGAAGGAAATACTTATCCCAGGTATGTTCTTTTCACAGATAATTTCACAAGTGTAATTTTTTTAAAAATACGTAACACAAAATATAAGTTCCTCAACAAATAACATCTACATAGGAAAACTAAAATGCAGATCACCTTTGAGCAATGATGTTTCTTTAATCCCTTTGTTTTAAATAACTAAAAACAGTAGTTTATCTAGCCTATGAAAATAAAAAGTAGCTGGATTACGTATGGCTTTTTCTTCTGTCAAAAGAAATGCATGTATATACTGAAAATAAGTAATGGGAATTTTTATGCAAAAAGAGAATTAATAAAAGGAATTATATTTGTATAAAAATGGTGTTTAGCTTGGTAGTGCATCCTCAGTCAACTCTACAATATCTTTCACCCAACATTATAAAACCACTTTTGTTCAATACTGATAAATGCGCTACTTTGTAAAGCTACAGCTGAAATAATGTTTCAAAGCTCTACCTGGCAAATTAGTAACAAATGCATTTTGATGAAATTTCAATTCTATTTGTGGGGGATTTATTTCAAAAATGGTGGCATATTCTCCACCTTATAAAAAAAATTAAATGTGTTCTGTCAGCATCTTCACCTGAGTAACAGATTGAAGGGTGTTTGAAGTACTGCTGTCTGAAAGACACTGTATCAGGACCATGTTTGTCAGACTGCATGTTTGTCAACATTGATATATATATCAAAGGGGTCAGGTCAATAGCGCTTCAGTATAAAGTGAGCAGGACAGGGTCAAACAGAAGCCCTGAGCCTTGCACCAAGATCAGGTGGGAAAAATGTGAAGTACATTTAAAAGGAGCCAATTAGTTTTCTCTTTTCACTGAATGCAGGTGTATGTTTGTTGACCTCATTAGTGCTTTTTTTAGATTAAGAAAAGAAGATAACTTTCAGCAGTATTAAAACAGGAAAACATTAGGAGCACAAGCAGAACATTTCAAAGTGTGAAAATCCTCTTCAGGTCTTAAAACGTCGTAAGAGGACATGGAAGTGGAGTGAGGTTGGAAGGAACGGGAGTGGAGGCCACTTCCTTCTGGCACAACATGTTCCCAGCCTGCATAATGCTCCCAAACACAGTCATGATCAAGTCTAGCTGTTGTAACCATCCCTCATTCAGGCATTAGCAATGCTGACTTTCTTTGCCCCTCTGCCTCTGAGTGTCCTTTCAAAATCTGTCCTCATTTCAGGCTGCGATTACACACACCAGTCAAAGATGGTGCCTTTGATCAGTTATCATCTGCTTTTACAGATGGAGGCAATGTGATTTGCCCAAGGCTGCAGAGCAAATCAGAAGCAGAGTCAGAAACAAAATCTGGATCTAGATTTAACCAGTAGACCAGCTGAGCAATAGACTTTGCATATTTATGCCATTTCATGCAAATACTGCAAACAGTATTTGATTTTCCAGCCCAAGAAATGTAATTACAACAATATGTTATTGATTTGCATGGTGCATTCTGGTGTTGATACTAAACACTTTACTGGAGAACGGACAATAATGTGACTGGGTAGATGGACAGCTGCCATAAACCAAAAGGATGTGATGACATTTCTGCAAGGAAAATATCCCAGTGGATCAGAACTGATGTTCAGCAGTTTACGCAGAAAGTCAAATGTTAGGGCACTGAACTCAAAAGCCCCCACCCTAGTACACTGTCACCCTGCTGTCTGTCAGAGCGTGCTGGGCTAACACCAAAACAAAACAAACATTAGCAGATAATCTCTACTGAAGGTTTTAAAAACTATTCCAAGCAGTTATTCAGCTACAGTCAAAAGACAGATCTTCGCTACCACCAAATTATGAGACATCTTACGCAGTGAGATCAAGATGTTTTTAGTTGGCTCAGCTGAAAAAGGAGTCCTCAGAGCACTATTATCTATGCTGGTTTTCTGAGTGAAAAACAAAGCGAACGAAAGCCAGAGAAAAAATTTCTTTTCAAAACAGATGTGTATATGTGCTGAGGGCTGACGAACTTTTATCACCCTTAAGATAGCTGTCCTTAGATCAGCATTGCTTAGTCAGGAAAAGAAATATCTGACAATGTATGGCATGCATCTGTTTATATTTAGTATCCCTTAGCAGAAAGTTGACAAGGTCTGCCCAGGGGGTTTACAACCTTGTGCTTACCACCCTCACCCTTTTCCCCCCGTCTCTCTCTGCATAAGGAACATTCATACTGTTTTGAGAAATAAAATGGCAACCTTGGATTTTGGTGTATTGTTTTGTTTTTTTTTTTCCTTCCCCCTAGGTTTTTCTGTTAAGGTCAACATTGCTTAGGAGTCCACCTATCACTTCTAATTCAGTTGTTTCCAGTATTCATTATATCACTTCCTAGCACAAAAAATATCACCTTCCTTGACTCTATCTGTGAGTCCTACTGCTCATCATGAAGAAATTCAGAGCTGTTGAATGATGACAGGTTAGAGTGAATAAAAAAGTGCCTGCAACAACAACAAAATAATAAAAAAGGGGAAAAAAAGAAGTGGAGAAGAAGGTTTCTGAAGAATGTGGGAAAGATAAATAGGACTGATACTTTGTTTCATTGTCAGTAGCACTCTGAGGTTATTTGAAGCACTTATTTATGCACTGTAAGCAGAACAATACTGTAGAAGAAATGATTAAATACCAGCTCTCCGAGCAATAGACATCTCATTGTGGCAGGCCTAGACTCACCACTGGGTGGTTTTGATAAAGGCAATATGAGTTGATAACTGATACAGTTTGCCAGGGAGTCATCTGGGGATGCTGACAGCTACTATGCTTTAATAAAATCATTAGAATGTAAATGTTTTTATTGCGAAATAAAGAGCCTCCAGCAAAGTTGACACTATCGCTGCTCCCTCCACTGAATGAAAGCACCGATTAGCATTCAAATGATATAATGATAGTCTGGTTATCTTTATTAAAATTTTTCAAATCGAGTCTTCATTTTGCATGATTGAGTTTTAAACAAATGCAATATTCAGTAGGCTGGTGAGCCAGTCTGAACACTCTTGAAATAATTAAAGTGTGCCTTTTATTTTTTTAAACATGTGTTTCATAAGCAATGAATTGGATTTGCTATTTTAATATGACAATATCTAGTTAGCTTTGCATAAAATAGGGATGTTATAGCATAATTATTGAAAGGGTACAACTTTTAAACATATGTTTCATAAAGCTGAATTCAATTTTCTGAAATGTGACAATGCCAGTCAGCTACTGAAATAATATCAAAGGATGACTTGATTGTTTAGGTTAATTTCATGGACAATCTTTACTATATCATAATTGATGGTAAATTGTATGCTTTGTGGTATTTATTTTCAAAGGAAACACAGAATGCATTTCCCATAATGTTCATCAATTTGGGGTTCAGACTTTTCGACTGCAAGAAAATGAAGCAAATTCTAAGCAAATAGTTCAGACCCTGAATTTCTGCAACATATGATTTAATGTAAACTAGCAGAGGTTTTGAACTGTCTAAGAGGAGCCTGAGGAAAACTGAAGAATAAATTAACTCATCTAAGTCCATTAGATTGTACTCTATGTAGGAACAATCAATCATTAATAAATATTTAGGAATCCCATAGGACCTGATCTTCTTTTCAATACTTCTTTCAGTCTTGTCAACTTAGGCTAACCTTTCTCCTGGATTAATCAACCCTATAAAACATACTGTACTACAGATACCAATAAATACACAGTATTGTAGGCAAGTATGCTTTGGCTGGTTCTTGGTTATAAAGAATCAAGAGAATCAATGATGACATAAATGTTCTTTAAAATAATGTGTTCCTGAAATAGCTGTAGTATTGATTCCAGCCTGAGACAGCTTCAGAGCTGAATTGTAAAAAAAAAAAAAAAAAATCTGAATAGCTGACAAACTCTTGTATCCATTGTTTGTGGAAGAAATGGATAGTGTAGGTGCATTCTTAGTTCTTAACTAGTCTTTTATTACAGTGACTTTCTGAAGATGTCCTGGATGTTTTAGAAGATTCTTAAGAATCGGGCATTTCACTGGTTACATTTTACTGAAGAAGCGCCAGGGAGTATCATCAAAAAGAGGAGTATAAATACCCCTCTGGTAACAAAACTAACATGTGAGAGACAGGAATATTTAAAAAAAAAAATCCTTTTAGCTCTTTTGCATTAGGAAGTACTGGCACACGAAACTGCATTTTTGCATTATTGGAAAAGCAAATAATAAAGGGTAACTTTGTTTGTTTGTTTTGGTTGATATTTGAGTGTAAGAGATGGAGACTGAAAAATTAGAATTTGACATGCATGTTAACATGGTCTCATTGCACCAGTCTGACTAAATGGGACCGGAACATCTTTAGCAGTACCATCTAGGAGAGGACTAGCTAGAATCGTGGTATCTGCTATTGAGGAAAACACATTCTTCTTTCTACCAAAAAGTTGTGGTTACAATCTAAAGGACATGGGAAACTGTTAGGGACAGAGCATTCTTTCTCCTGTGCATCAGATTTCAGAACAGTCTGTAGAGCACCCGGCATCGTCATAAGAGATGATGTACTGCTTTTTTGCCTGGGGATTAATCCCTCCCAGAGACGGAGAGCACCTCTCCTGTCTATTGCCAGTACAGCCAGTCTGATCCAAATAAGGGGTATCGCAACAGTCTTTGGAACTAAGCTTCAACAAATATCTTGTAGACAGTATTTAGAGTATTACTAGATTACGGAGCTGGAAGAAGAAAACCTTTCCAGTTTATAGAAGCCTGTGTTCCCACTCTTTGAATGACAACTTGTAAAAGCGAGAGCAAGACAGTAGTGGATCTATGTAAAAGCCATTTCAACACACATTCTGCTGAATACCAAGGGAAATCTTCCTACTATCACCCACAAAATACTGCTATTTGCAAATCTTCTTGTGGGGTAGCATACCTTATCTGCACAATCACTTATATTGGTACTGGGCATATAATATTTTTTCAATTCTTTCAAATTTTTTCTAAAATAAACCAATTTTTTACAGGCAGAAATTTTCTCTTCACAGAGAAATACAAATGCAAACCTGACACTTATACAAATTGGTTCATTGGGACAGGTATTGTACCAAAAGCCTAATTTGCTTGTAAGAAGGAGTTTTGTAAAACAGATCTAATCAGTGTGTCTGATTATACTCTAAGTCTGGGGGGGGGGGGGTGGAAACCAAAAAGAAGAAACAAAAACCTGGCTTTCCACTTTTTGTTACCCAGCCCAGGTATTATATTATTGATTCAGAGAGGAAATGTGCTGAGCAAGTGGCCCTGAATGGAACTGAAAGAAACCCTTGGGACTGTTTATGAGATAGAATTTGAGCTCAGTTAAAGAGTTATAGCACATGCTGTTCTTATTGACAGGGAAGGAGTTTGCTCTTTTAGTGAAATCAACACACTAACACCTGCTTTAAGATTTAGGAAAGACTACAACCCATATGTACTTAAGAGCTGGACAGACATGAGTGAAGTCTGAATTAAATGAAGAGCAGAAAGGTAGATGTGGATTTGGGTGGACATAGGCCTATACTGGGTAGAAAATTCACCCGCACAATGTCAGCATACTCAGCTCTGGAACAGTTATTTTTGTTTCTTTACCTTTGCAGTAGGAACAGCAGGGGAAAAAATTATGAAAAAAAAAAAAAAAAGAAGCCTCCCACCCCCATCATGCAAATTCATGTATGTCTGTGTGTCCATTCTCCATGGTGTATACATATAGTGCTAAAGGGACAGAAAAAAGAGGAAAGGGAAAAAAAAAATGTATATCATTGGAGGGCTACCTGCGTAGGAGAGTTTTTGGGAACTGTGACTTCCAGGAGGCATGCTTTTTTGTCGCTTGCTCATGGGTCCTGCACTTTTAAGTGGATACTGGGGCACTTTCAGATTGTGCTTGTTTGGTTTCAAAGATAAAGTGGCAGAACAATTCCTGCCTTTTGATAGTAGGAGATTTTTTGTAGGCATGCAGGCCTGAGCAGCAGAAAATGAAGCTGATAAAAATTGGACACAGAAATAAAGAGAAAGAATAATAAAAAGAAAGGGCAGAGACAAAGAACATTCAAGGAGAGGATTTCCAGAAGGAGGAATAAGAAGAGCAAGATTGAGAGTAAGATTACTGTACAGAGTAAAAAACATCATGAAATTGTGAGAAGAATATAAAAATATGGGAGAATGGTATGGCAGATCATAGAAGAAAATTAAGACACAATTAGAGCCCTGGAAAGGGATCAGTCCACTGCTACATTTCATAGTATTATCAGTAGCACTACGACAGAACTTGCATCCTGAATATTCAAAGTCTTTCTTTAATAGGCGGTATCAACTTCATGGAAGAAAACACACAAACTGTGTATGTTTTTCAGATGCTACACATGTTGGGCAAACTTCCACAGCTGCTTTCACAAGTGCGTGTTGAAAATTTGACTGAACTGCTGGCATAGCGATTCAAGTGTCTTGAAAACAACTGCAGTATAGTTTTAACTGCCATCTTCTGCCTTCTCCCCATATTCTTCCTTCTGGCTCACAGAAGGTTGTCAGACACACAAAATTCTCTGGACTTTAACTAACAGAATAAAATATCTAATATAAATTACCTTTGACTGCTGAAAGACTTTATTTACAGCTGCTCGGAGCTGCATCTGGAGAGTTTAGGTAGAGGCTACGACTGCCAGATGGTGGCCAGACTTACCCAATTAGCAATCTCTCTCATCCTGTGCCTGGGTTTGCAGTGTTACTCCTCACATCACGGTTGCCTGACTCAAGCCAGTACCTCTATTGTCTAAAATAGTAAATACTAAAATAGTAGCAATATTGTCAGGTGAGCCAACACAGGCCTCTGTAGGCTTGGCTCAGTCAGAAGATGCTCTTTGCTATGGTTTTTCTGGCTGTTGAAATTTACAATGTAGCTCTCAAATCAGTTCAATTTGCTGACAGTTAAGGCCTAATCCTGGACTGTTTTTCAAGGCAGTGGTCTGTTCAAAGGAGTAATGAGGGCTGGCCTGAGTGGACAGAAAATTGAAAATGCAGGGAGAATGGGAAAAAAAAAAAGGTTCACTTTCCCAAATATATATTTATGTTTAAAAAATAAAAATCAACAATGAGATTCCTGACTTCAGGAAATCAAAGCATATTCAAGTCCAAAAGGGTTATTTGCTAAAATGTCTGGTATGTATCAAATGATTAAAAAATCATCATTTATAGTTGTAGCTGTGCTACAGCACATCGGCTGGATTGATCTGTGTTTAGACTGCTACTTGTAGTTGGAAAAACAAATAACAACCCCAGGCTTTTCCAATGCACAGTTTAGGAAAGGCAGAGATATACAGACTGAGTAAAAGTACAGCTCCTTATGGGACTCTGGGAAACATTCCCTGTCCCACCTGAAGGAAGGACTGGTGCCATCCAAAAAGTCTAATTAAAATAGTCACATTACTCTGGTTATGCTTCCTCAGGTGATTAGGAAGACAGGCTCTTGTATTACAGCATGAAGGTGGAAAGAGGCTGATGTTTGCATTTCATTAGATAGAGTTTCTTTTGCCTTTCTGACCTGCCCTTGGCACAGAGCAGGGACTGGGGGAATGTTGGCTTTAAGGCACTTCTCTACACTCAGGTCTCTGAGGCTACCCTCAGATCACTAAAGCCTCCTCTGCATCAAGATGCCACCTCCTCTCAGGTGGAGAGGATAAGGAAGGCAAGGTGAGGGGAGGCGAGGCAGTTTTTGGTTTTATATATATGTATATATACGTATGACCTGGGAAACGACAAAGTACAGAGCTTTAGTATACGTACTGTAAATCCCATGAGAAATACCCAGTGTGCTCTAGAAGCCAGGTTTCCAAATGTTTTGTGCTGCAAGAATAATTAAAAAATGACTACTGATGAGCATTGACGATATCTGGCCTCCTCTGAAAAGCCTGCCACATACCAGCCTGTTATTATACTCACATGAAAACCATATTCCTTCATCCACATCACCTTTATGGCTGCTTGATTACAGTTTTATGGACACAGGGCCCATAACTTTACTTTGACCCTGACGGACATATAAATGCAAAATAAATCAATGTGAAATTCAGAGCATGCCATCAAGTTCCATCACACCCATTTTGGAAAGCTCACCAAGTTTCAGCAGGTGTAATATATCAGTACACAACTGTACTGGTTCTATTATAAACTTATGACTAGTCACAATGTTAGCTTTGATTTCTGATACAATATATGTAAAGTATTTTAAGTATTTAATGAGGGAATTCAAATGGGTCAGCCAAAGAAATGTACAATTCAGACACAGCAGAAGCACTAAAAAAGTGCTTCATTCGCTCCTTACTTTTATTCTGTTTCTAGCTGCTTCCCATGCTTTTCCTGGAGACTGGATATTGCCATCCTCATTTCTTCTGCTCTTGTCTTACTTGTCATTTTTCAAACATTAGATTTATTATTTTTCTTCCTTTGTGTGTAGAAGCACTTTAGTAGCAGTTATTGCTTTTTAACATAAATTATATTTTTAGAAATCGTGACTCAGAGAGACAAATTTACAACTGGAGGGATCAATTCAGAAAACATAAACACCTACAAAATTTGATTTGAACCTGATTCAAACCCCCAAATTTGGGGATGTTTAAAAACCACTTCTGAACCAAGGTTTTCACCTCTGTAACAAATTCGGCTATAACTTAACAAGAAATTACTTACTAAGAGCAAATGTAGTTATTCACTGACATCATATTATTGACATCTAACCCAGGGAGGTTATACCCAGGGAAGAGGTGGAAATCAGATATACTTCTAAGGTCTAGCTCTTTTCCTGCTTCTGTTCTGTTTCAAAGCGTAGCTTTTTGCTGAAGCCCAAATTTGCTGCTCATGATAATGTCTTGGTCTGCATGTTATGTGTTGTCACTTACCCAAAGTGTTCTCTACCTCTCATTTCTCTTTGCTCCCCATTTCTGTGGCCTGTGGGTAAGGGAATTACAACTTACTCCTATGCCCTGCAACCTGAGATTTAAGTATTATGGATGGTGATATAAAAGAGGGTCTCATTCTCTTTTATTCCTCCCAGCATATGACCTCAATCTCTATCCCTTAGATGATAGCTGATTATCCAGATCCTCTGACTCTCTTTTTATAATCCCTTCTCCTTCATTTCACTGAGACTGCTCATGGAGTACCACAGGATTTTCCTTAAGTGAGGTGGAATTATCTAGCTTTTTCAAATCACCAATGTATATTTAGCAAGACACTGGCTTGATGAAAACATGATTGTGATAAGCCATGCTAAGGGTTCTGAATCTAGAGGTTTATTTATCCATTTGTTTTCTAAATAAAAAACTTCTTTTTTTTCAGTTAGAGATATTTGAGGCTACTCATATACAGCCCTAAAAAGTAGGTGGATCAAGAGTGGGATTTGTTCTTCATGAGGGAAAGAAATAACACAGCTTGCAGGAAATTGATCAATGCCTCCAGAGCCGTATTGTAAATTTCTCTTCTTTCATCTTTACACATGGAAATAAAAGGGCCTATCTCTTTCAATTGGAGCTTTATAGGTATGTTTTACAGCACTGACTGAGTTATCTGTCTCGTCGTTGGTAAGGAGGTGGATAATTCCCTAGCTGAAAGTGTTTGGTTTTTTATGATCAGCTTTTTTGGGCAAACATCAGAAGTGACCACAATCTCAAAACACAAGGAAGAACATAAATTGGTAGAAAAATACAGCATAATAGACCTTCTCATATTGTGCTCAAGGGGACTCCAGGGACCAGCCAATCCATACAAGAAGAATAGTGTGAGCTAGATGGGACCCAGTATGATTAATCACCAGAGCAATGCAGATTTAGCGCATTAGGTGAAAAGATAAATGTGTAAAACGCTGTGTCAGAACCCATGGAGTGGCCCACATGGTAATTCAGGGTCAGTAATTGAACTTCACTCTAATTATCCTGGGGAGATAATATTAACTTATAGTTGAGTGTGAAAGAAAGAGTCCATAATTCATCACTCGATGGGGCTGCTCATTGCATTGTGTTATTGAAATATGATGGCTCCATTTTTATCCTGTCATAATGACAACTGATGTGCTTATTTTCTTTCTCTGTGCCTCCAGGGGATGATGAAATAGTAAGCAAACATTCTTTCTGGTGGAAGAACAGCACTTTATCACACTGGCTTCAGCTCTAAAAAAGCATTCACAAACTCAGAAACAATTTCTAGAACTAAGGCCAGGCATTTCCACTTGCATTCTGGTTGTAGACAGCTAACCTAAATAAAAGCCACTGTTTTTTTCTCTTTATGAGACGCAATTTTTCCTTCCCCAGTTATCAACAGTTTTAGTTTCTTAAATTCTTTGAGAAGTTTCCTTTCCATTTCTAATTTTCCCAGGATACAAACTTCCAGGTGAAGTTAGTTGTAGCAGAGACGATGCTGCACAGCAACGATGGGTTCTAGAAACTGGAACCTGTCCATTTTCCATTTCACACCTACATAGCTTTCATTCAGTTCCTTTCAAATATATCAGTGTTTTCACCCTCAATGATTTTAAAATCAAGCCCTGTTTAAGTTTGACTATATTCAGCCTTTTAAAGGTGTTCAAATTGTAACTGTGTCAGGAACTTTGTAGGTTTTGCAAACTTTTTCTCCAAGTAACATATCAGACTACAAAATCAATCAGGATTTAGGTCAGAGAAGACTTCAGCTGCAGGTTTACTTCAGTTGTATAGAGCATATTACAAAACAAATCACTGGATATTTCTTTCATACCACTGTGTGGCTTCTCCTATCCTGTTTGAGCCGAAAAGTCAAGATTACTTCACAGGAACCAAACCTGTTTCATACTCATGACTACACATTTATGCCCAGTTACATTAGGTCCTGACTTAATAGTCTGATAAGGCATTAAGAAGACATGGGCTGGACTGGACAAAGAGAAGGAAAATAAAAATACCAGAATGAAGAAAAAGGAGATGAAATTCTAGAAAGGGAAATTCTTGTTACTAAATATGGAGTGAAAAGTGCTGTGAACATTGCTCTAGGTGACTTACAGTGCACTGATGATGTTGACAAGAGATCACATTTGTTGGATTATAGACTTACGTCATACTTTTACTACTGTAACATCATTTGTAATTAATGACAAATGGGAGATGCTTGACTTAAAATTCAGATGGAATTCATAAGGCAAATTGCAGTTAATACATAGATACAGAAACATCAGTAGGTTTTAATGACTTTTTTTTTGTCTTGCCTCCCAAAGAAACAATGTCTTTGGTTCACACTACAGTGGTGAAGGTGACTATTATTTCCTGAGAAATTTTCAGTGCAGGTTTATACTCCCCATGGAAAACACTGAAGCTCTTCATATTGCTTTGGCTGGCAAAAGTTACGAAGCGAAGAAAAAAATCTCAAGAACTCCCAACAGTAATGGGCTTGAACTTTATCCTGACATAGTCCAAGTATTTGATTCTTGGCATGTTTCTTGATATCATTTTGACACAGGTCAGATAGCTTCCTCTCAGAAAATGCTCAGGCACTGTTCCAGGATGAGCCAGGGTCAGTAGTGCTTCCACAGTCAGCATGGACAACTCAAAGATTTTTTTGGGGGTAGCAGAGTAGGGTTAAGGCAATAAGGGACTTCAGCCTCATGGATGTGAGCTGCGGAGAATTTCTGCATGCCTTTTGCTACTTTGGAGTACCGTCTTCAACAAAATGAGGAAATGAGTAAAAGATCTTTTCAAATTAAAAAAAATCAAAATCCTGACATTCATCATTCCCACTCCAGATGCCTTAGCAGTGCCAAGTTCAAATGTGTAAAGGGGAGGGTGAGACAGGATGAAGTTTAAACTCAGGCTTCTGTTGCTGTGGAGCGACAAATGGCTCTAGAGTTCAGGGTTTGGGATTCATTCCAGTCTGACTGTGGCAATGTGACAACAGCGTGTTTGCTGTGCAATTGACAGTAACCAACTGAAATTTTAACCCACAAGAAGGATGGCAGTTTTCACTTCACAACTATGATAAAAGGATGTTAGGATGAATAACATTATGGAGAAGGTTGTCTTATATGCCACTTGCTACTTTATTTCACGTGTAACCCTTTTCTTTTTGGTATTTTATTATCTTACACTGTCACCTGTTCTTTAATTTTAGTTTATTGCCTTGAGCAGTTATTCCTTTAAAGACACCTTTCCATATAAACACTGATTTTTGATCATCAAATCAATACTACAGAAACAAAGTAGAAAGGATAGTCACTGTGAAACACAAGAAGACGGAACTGGCCCATACTTATCAAAATGTTAGTGCTGTGTCCTAGTGGTAAGAAACATAAGTGTTACAGTGGCGGTGAAGATTAGAAAGTGACATTTCAATATTTGATACAATACTCAGATTGCACTTAATATTTGCTGTGCATAGAACCAGAAAAAACCCCAACATTAATTTGCATTTCTCAAACGCACTTATTTTTCTTGTAATATTTTTCTTGTAATATTAAAAAAATTATATATTATACTTGACTCTCCAAATGTGACTTTTTAGCACTTTTGCTGTATTTCTTGTATCAGTTTTTAAACAGAAAGGTATCTTGTACAGAAACTGTGTCTTTTTATTTTCTCATAGACTTTAATATCAAAGTATTTTGAAAAGAGCTTTCCAACACTGTTTTCTGATATGTAATGTTTTACTATGCACATAGAATTCTATATATTAGGGTATGCAAAATTTAGACCTGTACAGTAAGTATGTAAAAAGCTACAAGTGTATGTAAAAAGCTACAAGTATATGTAAAAGAATGTGTTAGCTCCTGTAACCCATCCTTTCCTACCGTTGGACTGATTTTAGATCACGTGCTTTAAAGAAAAAGTGCTAAAAGTAAATTTCCTTAAATCTTTCCTAAGAATTCATATAAAGTTACATATCCAGATATAATGGAACATTTCTGAAGCATGAAATAATTGCATGTAGCCTTATGTAAAAAAAAATGGTTAGACTATTGAGTTAATTAAGCCACTGATCTGTACCAGCAGCTATGTTCATCATCTTAGGTTCCTGCTGTCTTTCAGAATAAGTGGGCTTCTGTGTATATCATCCATCTCTGGTATTTCAGAAGTCCTACAGTCAACATAAAAAAGTGAAAATAAAAGGTACAACAGTATTTTCCACTACTCTCACAACCTAATCTGTTTTATCTTTTTTAAAAAATGGCTACATTTCCATTTACCGACTCTTGTATACAAGTCATAATGTCAAGAAATCCATTTGCTCTTTAATAAAACTTATCATAATGTCTGAAGGCTTGATTTATGGACAGGTCTGTTGTCACCTTGACTGCCTGAACCCTTTCATTTACTGCAAGAGTTCCAAGACAGGTCATGATATTTACACTAGGTCAGAATAATTATGTCACCAGGATCATGGTCCCTGACAATAGCCTATTTGTCTCATTTAAATAATGAGCATCACTGGTGAAAATTGCAGGCTGAAACCGTAACACACAAAGAACAGTAGAATATCTGTGCAGGAGATGAAAAACCAGTATTGACACAAATCATGACCCATTTGCTCCAATTTGCTAGCCAACTATTTTTTGTTATTCTTTTCAAAACAGTCTCCAGCAGTATCCAGATGATCATGAGAAATAAAAATATTTTTCTTGTAACAATTACGACAAAAGAATATTACTTCTAGCAAGTATGATGATGTATGTGGTGCTGCTTTTCTCATGGCGTGGTAAACGTCATGGTAAATACGTACACGATATATTTTCAGATGCATCAGAAATAATTTAGAAGAAATAGTTTTCTCCTTGCTGTCTATTAAAAAAAAAAAAAAGTCTTTTCAACTCCTTAAGAAGTACTTCCTGAACTACTTTAGGTATTCATATCCAAGGTATTTCAGATCACTGTGAAATTTAAAAGGGTATAACCAGAGACCATTGTGTACAATTTAAGGAATGGAATATAATATCATCATGTCAAAACTCATTTTTGAAAAAGGATACAAAGGACATCTACCTGTTCAATGTCCAATTCATGAAATTCAGCAACCCAAGCTAGAAGCCTGTTTTCCATCCACAATGGATGAGAAGAGGTGGGTACCTAAGATTGAAGTTTCTAATGTTGCATACTCGCAGGAGGTACAGCCATCTAATAGGAAGCACAGTCTTGATGCATCCCATGTACTGAGGTCAAAAGTCTTACTTTTGACACCTGCTGTGTGTACAGCCATGTGTAGGCACCTCCATGCACCTTCCACTCACACAGTGGTGACCCGTTGACCAGCTGCTGTGAGCCTAGGGCTTCTGCAGCAGGGTTTAGTGCTGCAGCCCTTTCACAGCATGTCCTTTAGATAAGATCACCAGTGTTCCTCCATTAAATGTTTGCATAGCACCTCTGGAAAGCCCGTGATACAGTCCTGTGTATACACATGGTGCTGCATGACCTGTGATACCTGTGGTGTGGCTTTTCCACACATGGCCATCTCTCCATTTCCCCCACAGGATGCTATGTGTGTCTTGAGCCTTAAGATGCCACATAATAAAATGATCTGGAAACAATAATGAGAGGAATGCTGCACACTGCCCAGAGCTAGGCAATTACACATGGTCATGAGCTGCATGCCTCTAGAAACTGGGATTTATAGCTCAAAGCCTCTGTTTGACATAGGCATCTAAATTTTTCCTTGAGTGCAGATAATTGTATCCGTATTTTCTTATTGAACATAGGCAGATGAGCAACTGGTGGTAGTCTGAGAGGGCTCAAACTCCCACTCCTTAGAATAGAGTGTTTAAACCTATTGTGGTGAAGGAATGAAATTTTCCAAAGCAGAATTGGGATAAAAAGTGTCCTTTCAGAAGCAGTAAATATTACCTAAAGCTCTAAATATTCTGTTTAAACTGGGCCACAATGCATCAGGAACAAGCATGATACTGGAAATAATATGCCAGAGTATGCCTATAGTAGGAAACATTATAATATTTTCCAGCAAACAACTTACATTGATGAAGACCAAACACAGTAGCTAACACACAATTTTTGGAGGCAGCAAGTCTTCTGAAAATTAATGTAGTATTTCAATATTGTAATAAGATTATAGTTCTTATTATAGATATGACACTACCTGTTAAGGCAGTTACTCTTCCATTCAACATTTAAGTGTCGTTATCAAGTAAGTAAAATGGGTAATCTGAGATTTTGGATAGAAGTTCGTACTACCACATAAAATGTGACATTAGGTCAGAAGCCTGACATCAACTTCAAAGTAATAAATTTGTCTGCAGATTTTCTTCAGAGATGTATTTCTTCCCAGAGCAAAAAAGGACCTCCCCAACACACACACCTAAAGGTATGCATCAAGAAAATCACACATTTACTATCTAAGTGGCGGATTTTATCCTCATTCCTACCTCAGTCTCTGATTGAATTTGCACTATAGAGGCTGAAAGATAGTTTTTCCCAAATGTCCTTTTTTCAAACTACTTTGTTTAATCGATTTTGGTTTTTTTCAAGTTAATAGAGCTCTCTGACGACAGAGAAAGAAGGAGAGAAAATTAAGCCAAGAAAGACTTGGTTTTGCTCCTAAGAGCACTGTTTTATCACAGCTCTATCTTGGGAAGGCTTGTGAGAGTTTGCTCCAATATGGACAAAGCACAAATTTTGAAGCCTCAGACAGAGCTGTGAAATACAAGTCTGTGCATGGACAGTTCCAAGTGAAAGCAATCATGAAAAGGTATGTGGTTCATGGGGAACTTTGCATCCACCTTACATCTGTGTAGCTCAAGATGGCACAGAGATGACATGCTACTTCTCACTTTCCTTGCTTTCCTTGCATTTAATTTTTAGCCAGTTATAAGGAGGTTCCTTCGGATAATAAGTCAGTAATTCCTTCAGAAATCAATGGAAAATGCTCAGAGCTATTATTAATTTGGCAGCATATTGCAAGACTAGTAGAACAATTTCACTATGTTTGTAACTACCTCATGCTGGCATTTGATTCCCATTTGTTCTTAAAATGAAAACAAAGAAAAGTAGTTGTACAATTACTCTTAGTTTCTGTCTATCAAGCACAAATCATTCTATCAACCACACTATTATTTTCTTCAAAGTAATGAAAAAGTTCCTGTTAAAGGAATTTAAAAGCTCAAATAGAGTTTAGGCAAATGGTGTGAAAAGAAGTATGCAAAAAGAAGAGTGATTCAGTTAACACCATACTTAGGAAAATGCACAGGTGGATTAACTATATATGCCTGTGTTGTAATCCTCTTTTAATGGCTAAATTCCTACCAACAGGTACCTCATTTTGGGTGGAATTACACATTTATTTGGGATAATTAATTTTAGTTATAGATCTGGTTAGAAATGCAGAGACACAGAAGCACTGACAAAGGGCCTAAATCATCTAATGTGATTTTCCATTATTATTGCTAATCTTTTGATGTATAAGGAGCAGAGTGAGTGTGGAATTCTCTTTACATTAGAGAATCACATAAAGAGTCCTTGAAGGGAGGAAGGACAGGAAGTCATCATATCCATTCACCTTGTCAAAGACAGGTTTAGCTACTCCTATATCATTCCTAAGAAGTATTTGTCAAACTTGTTAATAAAATTTCCTCTACTGATGGATTTTCCAGAGGGGTCCAATCTTTGCAGGTGCTTCATTGCCATTGTCACAGAGAGCTTTTCTTATCCCTGAATCTTTTTGCTTCAATTTAAGCTCATTCTTTCCACACTAACCATCTTGCACAAAGTTAAAAGATCTTTGCAACAGCTTTTCAAAATGTTGAAGACTGCTTTCATGCCATCCCTTCAATGTTTTCTACTTCATAACTCTCTCTACAGTTTCCTTTTTTCAGATCTCTCATTGGTCTTATCACCCTCCTTTAGACTCCCTCCAATTTATCCACAGTTCTTTGAAAGTGGGATGCTTAAAATGGAAACTACTCACGATGAGGCTTCCCTATTAGCAAGTACACCAGAAGGATTCTGCAAATTCTTTGGCCAGCTGCATTCCTATTAATGCATCACAAAAAAGTATTTGTCGTTTTTTGCACCAGCATAATACCATTGATTCATTTCCGGCATGTGACCACTATAATACCTAGATTTTTTCTGTGAAACTTGTCCCACACCACCATCCTGTATTTGAATAATTGCACTTTGGCTTAAAGCACAATTCCTAAATGTAATCTTTTTTGTACCCTATTGTCTCAAGAATTTTTTCTTTAAATTATCAAGAGTATTTTAGATTCTAATTCAAAGGTCTTCCACCGCCTAGGTCATTAGTAAAAATACTGAATTGCACTGAATTCAGAACAGATACCTGAAGAACTTCCCTTGAGACAATGAAACTTTTCCAACTGATTCGTACCTATGCTGTAGTAGTTTTCATTAAGTCCCATTTCTGCTGATTTAGCTTATGAGTATGCCACAAAATACAGTGAGAAAATCCTCAGAAAGGTCAAAAACTACACTAAATTCCTGACCTGCAAGTCTGTCATCCTTTTTTTTTTTTTTTTTTTGCCACAAGAATTAGATGCAGGCAACTGCTCCTGCTCGCTGGTTTTTTTTTTTTAAAGAAAAGAATCACTCTTGCAGTTTCCAGTCTCAAAAATATCTGCTTAGTTTTTTGTTATTTCATTTGAAGATTATCAGACTCAAATGAATTGAAAACACCTCTCTTATGTCTTTAATTTTTTCCTCCTCTGTTCTGGATTGACAGCTTCTTTTTCTTTCATTTGCAACAATTTTGCTAATAACAAATGGTGTCATAAGATCCATAAGCCATTAAAATATATGTCCTTCCAAGCATCTAACATCTAAGTATCTAAGCACCTTTCCCTCTCCATGAAGAAGCTGACCAATGATATTCTTTGTTTTCCTTTTACTATAAATATACATTTTCCTCATTACAAATGCCATTTCTTGTAAGGTGCACCTCATTTTGTATCTTGACATTTGGGATTTTGTCCCTATGTGTTTGCTCTGTGTTTTAAAATTTATTCTTAGTAAGCTAACCTAGTTTTTGCTTCCTGCGAACTTTCTCCATACATCTGAGGTCAATGAAAAACGTAAAATTCAGAGAAGTTTCCCATCTGTCCATCTTTCCTTTGGTTAGTTTGTGTTTGTGCTCATAAGAAAAGGTAGCTATAATTTGTATCTTCTTTTCTTACATTCATCTCCAGTAATTGTCAGCCTTCTGAGTATATATGTCTTCCTGACAGCCTGATTTTTTTTTTTCCGTGCCATTTTACCTTTTTCCCCTCTCCAGTCTTGAATACTGTTAGTTTATGGTTATTCACATTAAGATGGCCTTTCACCTTTACATTCTTATCTGATGTCTCCATGTTGCCTGGAATCAGTTCTACCCGGCTATATCATTTCTCCGACTCTCCCATTCCTTTTGAAAGCAAATTCTGTGCTCTGAATGATTTTGCCATCTCTTCACAGAAAGCCTTATTCACCTGAACATCTTTACATTTTGGACTGTTGTAGATCCTAATCAGATAGCTCCATTGTTCTCTTCCCCATTCATCTACACTCAGAGATTTTCAGCAAGCTTCTTTCCTTTTATTTTCTGTCTTGGCAAGCGGATGCATCCTTGATCTTCAAAGCAATACTCCTCCTTCTTTTTCATTACCTACCTTTCTTTTACGAGCTATTCCTCTTTTATATTAACATTCCAGTCATAGGAATTATCCTACCATGTCTTTATTATACCAATCAAGTAATAAACTTGACCATCTAGTAAGAATCTGAGCCCTTCTTTCTTCCCTGTATTTCTTGCATGAATATACCTATAGCAGGATGTTCTGCAGACTGCCATACTACTTCTGATGTCCTTATCATAAAAGAGTCCTGTTCCCTTTTCCCAGTTATAGGGTTTTGTCTGCAATACTGTTTCTTTTTGTCACTTGGCTGCTGGCATTCTTCAGCTACCCCTTCTACCTCTGTTAATCCTCATTTAAAGCCCTTTTCATTACATGGTTTCAAAGCTAGGTTTGGAAGACAATAGGGTTTTATGCAAAATAAATTATCAAAGTGATCCATTATTCCAGAGATGATAGCTGGATTTTCTGGGGGGTCACGTATTTATTTTGCTGTGAGGTGAATACTCCCAGAGTTCTCTCATCCTGCCTTACACCAGTTTTAAGAAAGAAATTCTAAACTTTTTCTGTGTTCAACACTTCAGTTTCATACTGATGTGCCTCCAGACTTTCACCTTGTAGTTACCCCTCACTTTTTGCATTTTAATTACTGCGTTAGTCTCTTTTGACACCTAACTCTCCACAAGTACCTCAGCATTATTAGCAAAGAAGATTGCACTGAAGTGAGGAATTTCTCCTCTCAAAGCTACACAAGTTCTCAGTGACACAGCTGCATATGCATATTTAAAGAAAGAATTCTTATGGATGTGCTATAACTATTAGATTTGAATTAGTATATATTCATTAAATTATTTATCTAATGCATAATGTTGTGTCTATAAAAACATACATCAAGATAGGCTGTTATATGATATATTTATGCTATAAATCAGTATTAAAACTAGCAAGTATTTTAAAATTTTTTTTATTGCTGTTCCTTTGATACCACATTTCCTTTACACAAACATACAAAAGGAAATTAATTAATTATTTTGCAAAATAAATAATCATTTACTTGTAAAAATGTCTCTCTACTTTACTAACTTACCACTTACTTAAAATAATGTATTAGCAATGGCATATCAATACAGACCTATCTAAATAAATCTGAAAGATTATTTTGAAAGTAAAGTGGATCACCTGTTTTTAGATTTTTGGTAAACTTATCTTTGTTTCCAGACATAAAATTAAAACAGCTTTCTAAGTAGAAGCCTTTGTGGAGATCAACAAGAATGATATATGCTTTATAAAGGCATTAGCCATGTAATCATCACTAAAAAAAATTATGGAAGAGGACAACACTGTGCAACTATGCAGCACCTGTTTCAATTTTGTTTTTTCTTTTTGCCTTTGAGGGCAATCAAAGTGCTTCTTTTGCCTTTTTGTCTTTAAGATATTAAAGAACCAAATAAAACTTATGGGAACCTACCATAAACCTTCATGATAAAATATGCTGCAACTACAAAATGCTGCATGTTTCATAGGACTGATAAAATTAATTACCTTTTTGGTAAAGCTAGTGACAGACACAGCTTGAAAACCATAATTCTGCAGGAAAAGCAGAAGTGACACCACAAAGGGCCGGCCTAATGTCCAGGATACTGTCCTTTATTGTATTTGATGTCTGTTCAGACATGTTTGTCTGTTTTCACATCTTTTCTCCTCTAATAGCTGCTGTGCTCTGATGAGATATAACACTTTCAATTTCCAGCCTTTTTTTTTTATTTTTCTTCTCACCAAAGTGAAAAAAAAATCTGACAATATAAAAATAGCCCTCCTATCCACTTGAACCAAGAGTCAAAATTTCACAGTTTTGACAGAAACTTCTGACAAAGTAATTAATGCTAAAGTAAACACTTATCAAGAATGTTTTTTCTGTAATAGGAATGCTCCTGATTGAGGCATTTATTTACTTTACACCCATATCTACTTAACCTGCTTTAACCTACCCATCTATCAAGAAGCTATACAGCTATATATAGTGACTAGGTTTTCATCTAATAGAACTTTTGAATCTCAGGAAAAATGAAAGTTATGTAACTTGCATTGTGTCCTCATAAAGTTTATAAGTCTGTGAATGCTGACACAGGTTTAACTGATGAACTGATCTAAGAATCTGTTGTCACTTAAGTAATGTAAAGAATCTGTCACCTTAAGTAAAATATCTGGTCATGCCCTCACAACTTCCCAGATTGCTTAGTTGAACCAATTCAATCTTTCTGTACATAACCCTTCCTAATGTTGCTTTCCATGCAGAAAGAAAGCTGTAGAAAAGGGAAGAATTTAACAAAATTCAATGAAGTCTTGAAAGTCTTGGGCATTTTTCTTCAAGCCGTATGATATTAAGAAAGTTTTGGTTGGCTGGTTGGTTGGTGTGAGAGACTGCTCGCTAAGGATTAAACACTGTCAAAATGCAAAATAAAGCCAGTTTACTTCATTTTGCATGGAGCTTTTAAAGATGTGGTCTAGGGAATGTGTTTTATTAGCTTATAACCACCTGTCACTTCAAACTATATAAACCATTTCCTAGAGAGAGCAATTAAACTGAAAATTCTCAGAGGATCATTTTAAGAAATGAATTATAAACAACAAGGGAGAGGAAGTTGATATAGACAAGTATTATATCGCAAATCAAACCCACCTTATTTACAATTCTAAACACTGAAATTCTCTCAGATTTTATAGTTGTGATCAGATGCAGATATTATTTTGATTCTGAAATTATTTTACTCAGTACATGAGTTCATTTATGGACATGCTTTTCTGACTTGAAAGTGGTAATATATTTCCAGTTGTTTTTCTTTTCCATTTCTGTTGGCCTTTTACTTTGAAACAAGACAGGTCAAATAGGAAAATGATGAATAATTCAAAACACTGAAATCAGAAGACAGTGAAAAGCCTAGAAAGGTCTGTTTCAGACGATTCAGGGTATTAGCTGTTTCCTCTCATTTGGTAATTTGCAATTTTTTTCCCTGGAAAAAGGCAGGAGCTTATGTCCTTTCCCACTCTAGGATGACAGTTATAAAAGTGTGACTCGGTGAAAAAGAATACTGTGAAAATGTTTACACTGACATTTTCCTGTCGAGATTAACAGACAAAGATGAAGAACATTTTACGTTAATACAGTAATGTGGTGACATTTCCCCTAATATCTAACACAGCTGGTTTACATGGTTTGTTGTTTTGAGTTTACAAAAATATTTTTATCCTTAGATGATTTTGTATGTGTGTTTGCTGATATACTTAGGTCTTATAGCAAAGCAACCAATTCTAAGTAAATTTAAGACATCACCTTAATAATTTTATTTAAGTAGAGGAATTCCTTAGCTTCTTGGAATTTCATAGTGTGTTTGTTGAATAGACATAGGAAAAGAAGTAAACTAGTTACCAATAGAAGTCTTCTCAGGACCATCATGAATAGTCACATTTAAGCTAATCATGTAATGTTGTCTTGATGTTCCTTATGTTTATAAAGATGAGGCAAGCTTCACATTACACTTAAATGCTCTCCACTTTTCAGATTCAGAGTGAGATTTGGTTTGTTCCCTCCAGCTGTGAAAATGTCTAATAAAACTGTCTTCTAGCACATTTCATTATTTTCAAGCTACATCATTTCAGTTAATACTTTTTTTCAGTGAACATAGTGATGATAGGCCATGCCATAGTTTAAATTTCTTCCCTTATTTAGGATTCCCAGCCTAGCCTTAGCTGATAGGCATATATGTGGCATTTGTAAACAGAGGCAGAGCCACTCAGTGAATATCAATCGGTCTTACTAGGTTGGATTTCCTCTCTCCTATCAGTAAGTTTAGTCCTTCAGGCATGACAAGTCACATCAAGGGGTTCTGTGTAGTGCTTAAGCTCCTTAGGTCATTTAGATGTTCTTTCTACTACATTATCTTTTGTCATATACCTAGGGATAGCTTCTTTCCCTCGCATCCCTATATTCAAGTGAATATGGTTCACATTCAGCTTCTCCCCGTACTGTCATTAGAGGGATAGTGGGTTGCATGTTTGGTAGAAGCCTATCTTCTAAAATGTCTCTAAAAATGTTGGAGATAACAGACAAATACATCTTTATGGCCCCTGTGGCAAGCAGGTCAACCTTTTCTTGACAAAATATGCTGGACTTCTGTAATTACAGAATTATTTGACTCATTAAAAGCCTTGTCACCATTAGCTCAGTAAGATAAGATGTACAAGAAAAGCAGACATCCCAGGCTGAAAGTTTCAAAAATATGCATCTAAGCACTTGAGGATGAGGCAAAATGAGCAAAGGTGAGACATTGTTACCCTGCAGGACAGAACACAACGACTGGAAGTGAACCTCACAGAAATTGCGATTAAAAAATGAAGATAAAAATGTTACTCTATTCCTGACTCCACCCATGATTCTACCCCTTCCCCCCCACCTTTTTTTTAACTGAAATGGTGGGTTTTATCAAACTGCACTGTATGCAAGTCAAGATTAATTTTTATTAAACAGCATGCCAGAGCTAAAAGAAACGGTGTGTTAGTGAAACTTCGATCTTTCTCCTGTGCTCCAGACAGTTCTGTAAACCCTCCATGGCAAAACTCTTTTTATTCAATGTGCTTCCATGGACAGGAAATCTGTAGAAGGGGTGTAACAAGAAAAACTGCAAAACTATCATTTAGGTGTTTTCAGCTTCTCCAAAAACAGAGTATATATGTTAAAAATAAATAAATAAATAAAAACCAAAAACAAAAACCCCCAAAACCAAACAACCAACCAAATAAAAAAAACCCACAGGAGTAACTATGAAAGATCACAAATAACTTGACATAATGTTTATCAGTGTATTAAGCTTGTAACTTATTACTATCCAAACACTATGCTGTGGTTCAAAACAGGTCTTATAATCCTTGTTTAACCATTTGATATTAGACACTCATTAATCTAGACAATAATAATAATAATAATAATAATAATAAAAGTGTTCAGGTTTCAATGACAATAAACTTTTGTTTCTGACTGAATAAGAAAATAAGATATTAGATTTAAAACTTCTGCTAGTACCATGTTCTCTTCAAGGGAGACTATAAATTAGAAAAAAAATAATGTCAGCTGCATGATATTTTTATGGATTTACAATTTTAAAAGATCTCTTAAGGAGTCAAGTGCACAGAAGAATGGTAAGTTTTCCAAAGCTACATGATAATTGCACTCGATGGCAATATCCCATTTTGGTTGCATACTGGATGGTGGACAGCATGAAAAATACAGACAATTGCCCTTCAATTTATATATGGTCAATATTAACAAGCTCTGGGAATAAGATTATTTTTTTCAAAAAACACAGGACTGAGCAATGACCAATACACCAACAGGAGTATCTCAGGACATTCTGTATGGAATGGTAATGTAATTTGTGTGGACTGCTGGCAGTGTAACTTTAACTATAATTTCAATAATTTCCATGTTAAAATTACTCCATGTGCATAGGAATTTAGACAGCTATGTCTGACAGCAAAAACAGAAATTGATCTCTTTAGGTTCTACCTGCTCTGTGTACAGAACATTGTCAGAAATTTTGCAAGCAGGATTTTTGTGAAATATTTTGCAAATAGAATTTTCTGATCTGAGTCCTGCAATATCTTGATTCCTTCCTGTAACTGTAGAGAGAGACAAAAAAAGAAAAACCATCAGTATATAAATTTGCCATAGTTTTGTGACTAAAAAATACATATTTTTATATTCTGGTAAGCAATTGAAATAATTTAACGCGGGTTTATTTCATGATGATCAGATCCTTAGAATGCACATGTGTAAGTAGGTGTGTTTGTGTGTCTATATGCATATGTACATAAATATGTGTGTGTGAATATATTTTTCTAATATAACAGGTTTTCTTAGTTATCATTTGGAACAGAAGTGAAAGCATATGCCAGGATTTTTGAACTGTACTGGATTAATCTGGAAGTCAAATTCTTAGCAGTATCTGTGTACAGGAAACCCTGTCTCACTCTGCGAGCAAAATGAAAAAAAAAAAAAAAAAAAAAAGACATCTGCTAACTCTGATCAGCTCTGCTATATTTTCCAAAAGCCTGTGAACCAGAACAGCGGGTTAAAAGGAAGTTGACCTGACACATCCAGGTAGACTGATAAACTGAGCTGAAAACATTTAATCTTACAGCTGATGCTAGGTGAAGCATATATGACAAATTGTAATGGCTGCAGGGTAATGGATCACCTGTAAGGGCTCAGCCTTTGCTCACTAACTTGCTCGCGCTCTCTCCTTCTTTCTCCCACACGCAGCAAGTAGCTTTCCGTTCACAAGTCTTAGGGCTGCAGGAGAAAATCACAACTTTGGCAAGTCATTCATCACCCTCTACAAAGCAAGAGTGCTATGTCTTTACACATATGCCTTTACAGCAGGACAGGCCGTGCACCCAGAGTCACAGCCAGTCTCCCATAAAGTCTCACTTTGGGACAATGCATATCTGGCTGGCATGGCTGCTGACCATGCCCCTAAAGCAAGCAGTACCCGCAGCATTGCTAGGCCTGAGAAACCATTTCTACTGGTATGCCATCATCAGATTTCACCAGTTCTCATAGAATATCAGATTGTGCTGGTTTTGGCTGGGATAGGATTAATTTTCTTTATAGTAGCTAGTACAGGGCTGTGTTTTGGATTTGTGCTGGAAACAGTGTTGACAATGCAGGGATGTGTTTGTTACTGCTGAGCAGGGCTCACACAGAGTCAAGGCCTTTTCTGCTTCTCACCCCACCCCACCAGCGAGCAGTCTGGGGGGGCACAAGAAGCTGGGAGGGGACACAGCCGGGACAGCTGACCCCAACACACCATAGGGATATTCCATACCATATAATATTGTACTCAGCATATAATGCTGGGGCAAGAAGGAAGGGGGGTAATGTTCAGAGTGACGGCATTTGTCTTCCCAAGTAACTGTTAAGCTCAATGGAGCCCTGCTTTCTTGAAGGTGGCTGAACACCTGCCTGCCCATGGGAAGTAGCGAGCGAATTCCTTATTTTGTTTTGCTTGTGTGTGTGGTTTTTGCTTTCCCTGTTAAACTGTCTACCTCAACCCGTGAGTTTTCTCGCTTTTACTCCCCAGTTTTTCTGAGTTAAGAAAGTAAATATATTTAGAAAAAATTATAGTTTTAAGAGATTCACGCGGCTTCCTCTAAATGAGCAATCTTCAACACCATCAGTAATGTTTTCTGGTTTCTGTTCTTTTAACCACCTGGCTCCAGGTTTGCATGAAAGTTATCCATGGAAACATTTCTCAGACAAAATGGGTTACAAACTAAACATTTGCTTTTATCTGTAAAAATAGTTCCCTAACATATAACCAAAAGGTCTGTGAGTATCTCACATAGATGTTCAAACACATTCCAGGAATATTCTTTATTATTCTTCCTCCTCACTTACTTCTAGATCTTGATTCTAAATGGCTATTGTGTGAATTATATTTTATCCCTTATTTTATCTAAGCCCACCAACTATATTTTTTTATCTACAAAACATCACTGACTAAATTCACTTAGTTGTAAATTGTAAATGAGGCTGTTTGTGGAGCTGGTAAGTTGAATGCAGTGTTAGTCACCATAAAACTAAATGACACGGCAGACATCCTCTGTTGAGTTTCCCTACCTTGAAGCTTTTAATCTGACACAGCACATGCCTTGCCTCTCACTTCAACCTATCCAGAAAACGCATCAGAATTAGTGGCATTACTCTGCTATAAAGGTGGTTTCAGTGAGACAAAAATTATTTCCAGAATTTATAGTGAATAAGTTATGAAGAAAATTATTTTTCCAACAAAAATTAATGCAGAAGTAGCAACTGGAGATTCAAAAGAGAAGAAATACAATTTCAGGTTATTAATCATTGCTACTATCTTCTCTATCATCTCATACAGCCAAGCTGGAAAAAGATCTACTTTTCCACTTTTGGTATTTTCACATTATATATTGCAAATTTCCACATTATGTGCATCTGTAAAGAAAGCAAGCAGCAAAACCCATCCAAAAGAGAATCAGTGATGAGACATATTTTCAACATTTAGATTTATTTCAGTTTGAACAATATTGGACTTCAACTCATAGTGAACCTTTAGCCTAGATAGTCAAATCTAGCCTAAGTAGGACATAAATTAGGAGAAAATTACATTGATATTTGGATAATTAAAACGAGCATAATCGAAATAAATGAAAAGAAATAGGTCGGGTTTTGGTATCCAGAAGATTAACAAGAAAATCAGCATTTTTGGCTGTGGTTTAAGGTTAAATTGATGCTGATTCACTAGGGCTGGCACTAGAACAAGTATTTTACTTTACTTTGGTCCTTAATAGCATGCAGACAGTCCATATCAACTTCTGCAGGATCTGAAATGACAGCAAAAAGGTGAAATGCTTATCTTGGCTAACTGCTAACCACTGACAGTGTCATCACTAGCATCAGTGTGTACCAATCTGACTCAAAGTATTGCATTGTCTTCCAAGGTTTTACATCCTTTGATTATGAAAAAGAGGATAGTCACCCTTACTTATACATTATGCTGTTCTCTGTGGTGCATAAGGTATTGACACTCCTGTCAGACAATATGCAGGCAATTTCTGAGAACAGAAAGGGAGAAGGTAACAGTACACTTGTGGTGCTCTGTAGAGCAGTACTCCAGACTCCAGGAACACTGGCAGGACAACTTTGGTTTACAGTAAGAAAACTATTGCTATACTCTAATAAATTTCTATATCAAATTATTATTGCTTGGTGGAAACACAAGGTTATAACTGAAATATTTTGTCAAAATACTTACATGTTTTGTCTGCATACAGAGTTTCTGATGTCTGTCCTTGGGTTCTGTATTCTTTATATCCTTTCTTTCTTGTTCTAACTTACTTTTCTTCTTCGTGTCTTCTCCATTATTTTTCACTGGATCAGTTTCTCCTTCCTATTAACTGATCAATAATATTTTTAGATGATGATGAAAGGTAATGTAATTTCTGCAATTCCAGTTTGCTGTGTGATATTGTGGTGGGTTGACCTTGGCTGGCTGCCAGGTGCCCATCAAGCAGGTCTCTCACTCCCTTTTTCAGCAGGACAGGAGGAGAAAGTATGATGAAAAACCTGGGTGCTGAGATAAGGACAGGGAAATCACTCACCAAGAAGGACAGGGAGATCACTCACCAATTACCATCATGGGCAAAACAGACTCAACTAGGGGAAGAACAATTTCACTTATTCACTTATTCACAACGGAGTAGGATAGTGAGAAATAAGAATAAAACTAAAAACACCTTCACCCCATCCCTCCCATCTTCCCAGGCTCAGCTCCCCTCCTAACTCTTTTGCCTCCCCCCATCCCTCCATCCGAAGTGGAGGGGGAATGAGGACTGTGGTCAGTTCATAACACACTGTCTCTACTGCTCCTTCCTTCTCACGCTGTTCCCCTGCTCCAACATGGGCTTTCTCCTACAGGATACAGTCCTTCACAGACTTCTCCAGCATGGGTCTTTCCCACAAGATACAGTTCTTCAAGAAGTGTTCCAATGTGGGTCCTTTCATGGGGTATAGTCCTTCAGGCACATGCTGCTCCTGCATGGGCCCTCCATGGGCTGCAGTTTCTTTCAGGGCTTATTGACCTGCTTTGGTGGGGGGGGTCCTCCACAGTCTGCTATGTCGATAAGTGCTCTGGCATGGTCCTTTCCATAGGTGGCAGGGCAACAACCTGCTTCACGAACATGGTCTTCTCCAGGGGCTGCAGGGGAATCTCTGCTCTGGTGCCTGGAGCCCCTCCTGCTCCTCCTTCTCTACTGACCTTGCTGTCTGCAGGACTTTTTCTCTCACATTTTTCACACTCCTCTCTCTCATGGCTGCTGTGCAGCTTTTTGAATAGGTTATCACAGAGGTGCTACCAGCCTTGCTAATTGGTTCAGCTTTTGCCAGTGATGGGTCTATCTTTGAGCTGGCCGGATCAGATTCTGTCCAACATGGGGGCAGTTCCTGGTGTCTTCTCATGGAAGCCACCCCTGCAGAACCCCAGCTACCAAAACCTTGACTTGTAAACACAATACAGATGCGTATCGCAGAATCACAGGTTGGAAGGGACCTCAGGGATCATCTAGTCCAACCTTTCTAGGAAGGGCGCAATCTAGACAAGATGGCCCAGCACCCTGTCCAGATGAGTCTTGAAGGTGTCCAACGTGGCTGAGTCAACCACTTCCCTGGGGAGATTATTCCAATGGGTGACTGTCCTCACTGTGAAAAATTTCCCTCTGGTGTCCAATCGGAATCTCCCCAAGAGCAACTTGTGGCCATTCCCCCTTGTCCTCTCCATGGGACTCCGTGTAAAAAGGGAGTCACCGTCTTCTTTGTAGCTACCCCTTAAGTACTGGTACATGGTGAGGAGATCCCCTCTGAGCTTCCTTTTCTCAAGGCTGAACCAACCCAGTTCTTCCAGCCTATCCTCATATGGCAGCTTCCCAGTCCTTTGATCATCTTGGTGGCCCTTCTCTGGACCCCTTCCAGCCTGTCCACATCCTTTTCATATAGAGGGGACGAGAACTGTACACAGGACTCCAGGTGTGGCCTGACAAGCGCTGAGTAGAGTGGGATGATGACTTCTTATTCAGCCAGAATAAGTGGGATAATGACTTAATGTCTGCTAGTGATGCCTTTTTTGATGCAACCCAGCACCCTGTTGGCCTTTTTGGCCGCAGCAGCACACTGTTCGCTCATATTGACCTTCCTGTCCACCAGGACCCCCAGGTCCCTTTCGACAGAGCTCCTCTCCAGCCAGTTGCATCCCAGTCTGTCCTGCACTGCTGGATTTATGTTTTCCCAAATGAAAAGCTGGGAAAGCTGTATGGCATACAGCTTTTAAAGGCTGTGCCTTGGCAGTAAGGAATAAGGGTGCCTGTTTGCCTTGTTCTGGCTTCTGAACTATAGGTGAGAAGCAACCTGGGGGTGGAGAGAACGAAGGAAAGAGAAAATGGTAACAAAAAGCCAGAGCTGGGAGTTGTTTCTGGAGCCCAAGGTGGGCATGTGGTGAAGGGAGACAGAAACAGAAAGCCAATGAGGCTTAAGTAGCTCAGTATGAACTGGGAGATCTAAGCAGTGCAAGGATGCTCACAGAGAGCCACCACAGAATGGCATGGTGGACAGAAGGCACTGCTAGACATCCAGGACCAGCGCTACAGTTTGTGCAAGCTTGAACAATGCTGAGAAATGTTTAACATTTTAGACAAGATTGGAAAGGAGAACCTGTCCTGTAAGGCTATAGTAGAAAAAGAGCAGGATCATGCAAACCTTTATCTGATCCTAGGCAAGAGTGTTGAGCTTTTTGGCTTAAGAGTTACCCTATTCAATGCAACATTTCTGTACCCTAATGAATCTAGCTTTGGATATTGTGAGTCTTTTGTGCTTTTGGTTCATTCATTTCTAGGAAAGTTGTGGGTTCCATGAGGAAGATTAAGGTAGACTAAGGTCACATGCTGCAAAAATATTCTTAATTTTATTTTAGAATGCTTATTACAGAATTTCTTAGGATGCATTTTACAGCAGGATAAAAATAGATTCCTTAAACTAAGAAACATAAAAGTAGATTGTAAACTGATCTTCCCAATTTTCTGTTGCCAAACTACGGGAAATCCCTGGCCAAAATGATCGCTCCACTTTAGTAGCTGAAATGATTGTCTATAGAGTGTAATATAAAGTGCTGCCAGGGGATCGTAAACATTACTTTATTAAAGAGAACATTATAGCTAATGTAACAATAAATGTAAACAAAACAAAATTTTAAAAAAATTCAGTATTACCTTGGTCTCTGCTTTAGGAGTTCATGCACTTGAGTGTTCTAGTCAATGCACCTAATCTCTTTGAAATCTGCATCTGTCACAATTATTTTGAGTCTGTATGCTCTGAGCATTGAAGTGCTCAGAATCATTCAAGCAGTCTTAGGTCATGTCAACGGTATATTAACACATCCCAGAGATCATCCCAAAGAGTTTCAGTACATCTTACAAGTGGATATCCTGAACATAAGAAAGCAAGATATGTTCCTGAATATAAAACTCTTCTCAGATAACATAAGCTCTGGATGTGATATCAGAAAAAGTTTCTAGATATATCTGCAAGTAGAACCGAACAATAATGAGGATGATGGTTCATCTAGCTTGGAGGTTTTCCTGAGGTTAACTCAGTCTTGCGTCAAAACTGCTTCCATAAAGAAAAACAGATGGGTGACTGTCTCAGGAGGCTCTCTCCTGAGGGGAACAGAAGGCCCAATATGCAGACCGTACCCACTTCTTAGATAAGTCTGCTGACTCCCTGGGGCCTGGGTTAAAGATGTGAAGAGAAAACTTCCTAACCTGGTACAGCTTCAGGCTACTACCCATTATTGATATTTCAGGTAGGCAGCGGTAAAGTTGCAACAAGAAGTCCAAGGGCAATCAAGACAGACTTCAGGGCATTGGGACGACTGGTTAAGGGATCAGGAGCACAAGTAGTGTTCTCTTCTATCCTTCCAGTTGCAGGGAATGATGAGGGAAGAAACAAGAAGAGCCAGCAGATCAATGCCCGGCTCCAAGCTCCAGCAGGATTTGGGGGGTTTTGGTCATGGGTCAGTTTACATGACACCAGGCCTGCTGGTGACAGATGGGCTACACCTGTCTTGAAGGGGGAAAAGGATCTTTGCACAGGAGTTAGCAGGGCTCACTGAAAGAGTTTTAAACTAGATTTGAAGAGGGAAGGGGAGAAAACCAGGCTTGCTAGCGATAAGCCTGGAGGCGGCACACCAGTGTTTGAAGGATGGTGTGCTAGCAAGGTCCTTCGGTCTGCCATCTCAGTGGAGGTAGGGGATGGAGATCCATGCGTCAGCAAAGACACAAGGGTTATGGATGTGTTAGAAACCATAGAATTGCCTGAGAATGGTCACGTAGAAATTAGGGCTTCTCCCCAAGAAACATGGTGGGATCAACAGCCCAGATGAAGTGCATCTACACCAATGTACACAGCGTGGGCAACAAACAGGAGGAGCTGGAAGCCATTGCGCAGCGGGAAAACTATGATATAGTGGCCATCAAGGAAACATGGTGGGATGACTCACATAACTGGACTGCTGCAGTGCATGGTCGTAAACTCTTCAGAATGGACAGGCAAGGAAGAAGCTGTGGTGGGGTAGCCCTGTATGTTAGGGAGCGTTTTAATTGTCTAGAGCTTATTGATGTTGATGATAGGGTTGAGTGTTATGGGTAAGACTCAAGGGGAAGACAAACAAAGCACATATCATGGTGGGAGTCTGCTATAGACCACCCAACCAGGATGAAGAGTCAGATGAAATATTCTATAAGCAGCTGGGAGAAGTCTCACAATTGCTATCCCTTGTTCTTACAGGGGACTGTGACTTACCAGATGTCTGTTGGAAATACAATACAACAGAGAGGAAACAGTCCAGGAGGTTCTTAGAGTGTGTGGAAGATAACTTCCTGACACAGTTTGTGAGTAAGCCAGCCAGGGAGGGTGCCTGGCTGGACCTGTTGTTTGCGAACATATAAGGACTTGTGGGTGATGTGATGGTTGGAGTCTGTCTTGGGCAGATCGACCATGAAATGATAAAGTTTTTTATTTTGTTAACAGCAGAAATACAATTTTATCAATGTCAAACACATTAGAAAACAAAGTACTAGTTAATTTTCTGGAACTGCCAGTCATTTTTGGCTAAGAGTTAGTCACATTGGTAACATGACTAGAAAGAAAAAAGATTGAAAATATCCTTAAGTAGAAAAGAGGCAGATGAGCTGAAATCTCAGACCTCAGAGCCTAAACTTTTTCACATTAAAGCATCAGTAAAAATTCCTTTGTCTTTAACAGTAGCCAAGTGTTGCTTATATTTTCTGGCCAATCAAAGGACTTGTTCATCCAAGAAAGAAGTGGCAAAAGTACTAATTTCTCACTGAAGTACTACTGGGAAGAAGTTTCAAGGACCAGGGGTGAAATGAACAGCCTTCAGTGAAAAAGTTGTCCCAGTTGACAAAAGCCCTTCTTACTGCACTTTTCAAGTAAATAATTTAGAGAGAATCTAAAGGGAAAATGTGATTTATTACACATAGTTTCTAGGAATAAATACTAAAACAGCAAGAAATGTCCAGGGAAGTTGTGGTGGGTATGGTGAAAGCAGGAGCAATCAACGCACTTCTATGAGAGGGTTATTTGAAATCGGGATTAACACTCTACATATTGCAGTCACACCACATGCACATGACATTTAATATGTACTGTTGGCAGTTAGATAACTGCACAAGTGATTGTTGACGAGCCCATCTATGTTTAGGCATTCTCTCATAGTATGCATTTAAATTGAGATTCCTGCAATACATGGCTACTCAGTCTCGCACTTCCTCAGAGAAAAACTGGATAGCCAGTGTTTCATAACATGACTGTTGTGTCGGATACACCTGATATACTTTCATTTCTCCCCAAAATTAAAACTGAAAGTCAACCATAATGTCTTCAACACCAGTAGGCAGCTGATTCAATAGTCCCAAAGTCCAACTAAACAGATGTTCCTCATTAATGGAATAAATCTATGGAGACCTATAAAAATGGTGTTGAAGACCTAGCTCTCTCGCATATCCAACATATGCTTCCCGTAGAAAGGTCAGGTGGCTAAAGATGAAAATCCTTGCTTGTGTCATAGTATTTTCCGTGGCACCCATCCTAGAAAATGGCATCTTACTCAGGTTGATATTATTTTTTCTTAAACATAGGAAAAGCATATTCTGAAGCAGCTCTACATTCTAGTCACTCTTTAAAAACCTTGAAGTGTTTTCAGAAGCTTGATTAGCACACACCAGTAGCTCAGCAATATTCTCCCTAAAATTTTAAAGCTTTTTTTTCCCCTATAGTTACTAGAGAGTGACCTATCCAGAAATGTTGATTATAAGCATCTTTGATTGTGGCAAAAATGGTAACTAGAAAAATATATCTGCAGGACAGCAGGACAGAATTATTTTTGTTTCACAGCCTAACATAGTGAGTTTCGTGTTGTTTTGTGTCGTTTTGTGGACTTTTTTTTTTTTTAATTCATGGCCTTTGATTTATTTTCAGATGCCTCTTTCATTTTGTCTGGCCATGAAGGTGGAAATAGCAAAATACCAGGAGAAATGTCTCATGTTATCATTAAGCCAAAAATGCTGGGAGGTGTGTGTATGGGTCTGTACAAGAAAAGTAAACTGGATACTAAACAGTACCTAATCTTGTGCCATAGCTAAAAACATTTTTCATTGAATTATAAAAAAGAAAATCACCACAACAAAAATATTGCTATAGTTAGAGACAGAGGTAAAAAGCCCAGTAAGCATCTCTACCTCAGAGAACTAAAAATAAAACAAACCAGAAGTATTTGAAATTGGTCTCTAGACCATGGTAACATAATTAACATTTTTTGCTGTTGTTTTAGATTGGTTAAATCTTTGAGTTTTGTCTTAATTTCAGCATGAAATTGCTACTAATTTCCCCATAGTGAACCTAAAATACATACATATATGTGTGTGTGTGTATGTATTTATGTATATTTTCAGCTTTTATTGATCAGGGAACACTTTAGTTGTTTTATTTACTGGTCAAACCATGTAATTAACTGTTTCAGTAAAACCTTACTTTGAGGTTAGAATTTTCCCCTAACTTGTATTTCTTCTTATTTTTCTACCCTCATTTATTATTTCTGCTTTTTTGTTCCTCTTAACAAATTATTTTTTCCTGTGAATAAGGCAATACTATTCAAGATTTACAGAACTGTAGCTACACTTTCCCTTAACTGGCCAAGAAAATCCCCTTGGTTGCCTGAATGAGTCTTTTCCATTATAATGTGGAGTAAATTACCAACACCACCCAGGCAAATGGATAGTCAAGTCAGGCCATCCATATAAAATGGTATGGTTATGCAATATTAAAGGAGCTAACTATGACATAGGTCAGGTTCTTCCACCTCAATTAAATGCTGTCAACCAAAGAATAAATTTCAGTAGCAGAATTTCTACTTTTTGCCATATACAATGAGTCCTAAATGTTTTCTAAGGCTGTGGAGGAACTAAGAGAAGTAATAAAATTAAAAAAAAAAAAAAAGAGAGAGGATCTCTTTTTACTGGAAGAGCAGCAAAAAATAGTGATAGAGGAGTAACAGGGTGGATTTAAAATTATTACTTGCGGTATTAACCATCACTACCTAATTACGGCTGGTAAAAATTGTCTATGGGGTGATAGAAAATGAAACTATGAAGAGAGGTTAGCTCTGAATCCTACTGCTGCCAGAATGCCTTCTTTCAGCACATATGTAATGCATATCTTCTAGTGGAATTGTTCAGAAGACATACATGTAACAATAAAAAGAAGTTTGGGAGAATGCAAGAAATAATATAAATGGTTTTCAAATGTTAAAATCTGAAAGTTGAACAATACTGCATTATTTTGAATCCAATAGAAATCTGTGTGTCTATTTATTTATGCACAAGCTTATTTACAGATAATTAGGCCTTACTCTGAAATGTATTATAACATGTTCTCATCTACCCTCTTTACCTTATTAAATGGGAACTTGCATACTTACATGGTAAGGTGCAGCATATATATTGGTAATTTTTTAAAATTTAAATTTTAATTGTTCAGCAAGTTTAAATAATTGTGCATATTTTGATGGACATAGAAGAAAGAGATTCTTAAAAAGGATCTGAATCTAAAAAAATCTAAGCAATCTGTTTATTTTCTTCCTCATTAGCTGTGTGCTAAGAATAAATGGCTGCAGCATTGGCCTGGAAAAGAACCGTATGTTTAAAAAAATGAAAAAATAGATCTTTCAGTTTCATTTCCACTTTCTGAGTATTTCAATGTTAAATATTTTTAAATGCTAAAACTAATGTCCACTTCCAGACTTTCTAATCTGAAATACAGTACTTTCTGTACTCTTTGGGCAGAAGTATAGAATGTGATAAGTATACAGTAATAATACAAGAGCAAAGAGTGGGGGGAAAAAAATCAAGCTATAAACAACAGCCCCAGAGGGAAATATGAGCAAAAACTGTTGAACATTCTTGAGAGCTTTCCAAAAACATGGTGCAAGTTATATTGTGTGGGGTTTTTTCAAAATTCTGTTATAATTGCAGTCACCTTTCTTATTTCCTGCTTACTTAAAGAGGGACTTTATAAGCTGGATTATTGTTATTTCAGTTTGTGCTTGGTTTTTAAATGTACAGCATTTTCAGGTCTACAAAAGCAGGCATTTGAAGTGTGGAAAGAGTACATGTTTTCTGTATGATATATTAAAAATATCCACAAACAGTGGCAATCTTGGAATTACTAAAGTTAGTTGAAATTTTATTTTGTTTTAGATGACAGCAACACTCATTCTTGTGCATAATATTAAAAAAAAAAAAGACAAATTAAGACACTTCAAGGTTATTGGGCCATTCAGTAACATATAGGGAGGTGCAATACATTCCTTTTATGCCTTCTGCATAAACATGCACTCCGGAATCATTAACAAAGTGAATGATAGGCTGAAGCTTGCCACAGTTGCTGTGCAGCCAGCATCTTCATTTGCAAAAAGAATTTGCCTCCCATGAGTTATTTCAGTGTGGTTGAGTGCATCCGGATGTAAACCGAGTACATTTTAATTAATGCATCTACATGATAGCAAGCAAGTGTCAAAAGTTGTGAATCAGAGATCCAATTTGAATAGGTGTCTGGTTTCTGATAGTGGTGAAATAATCACTGTGCAAGAGATCAGCAGAAGCAAAAGGAAGTAGCAAAGAAGTTATATCCCTGACCTTCATTTAAATAGCTGAACTTGGTATGCCCATGTAAGCATCCCTGGCCAGGTTACTAGATGGCATAAATCAAAGTGACTCCATTGATTTCAAAGGCGATACATCTGTTTACATTATCTGGCAGCCTCGTTGACATGATCCAAAATTGCAGGGTGAGTAAATCTGACACAAAATGTAATATCAGAAATCAGAGTCTTAGCATGATGCTATGGAACCTCTAAAATCATTTGCCAAACTCCCATTGAAACTAGTAAGTAGAGGCTTTCAACCTCAGTCTTTAATTGAACCACTATCATGAGAACCGCCAAGGCCAAACTTGCAGACCATTTCTATAGCATTACAATTCAGACTTTCAAACATACCATTAGACCTGCTTATACACAGACACAGATACCAACATGAAAGTTTCGGATGTCCAAATAGAGGTGTACCAAGCAATTTTTCCTTTGTTAAAAAAAAAAAAAAAAAACCCTTGAAAAAAAAAGTGGCTTTGTTTTGCCAACAAAACAAAAATCAGTATTTTCTCCTCTGCTTTTCTCCCGTTCTCCTCTGTAAGCCTGGTTTTGCAGATGAGTCTTATCTTCCCACCAATTACTATTCTTGCTATTTCTTTCAGTCTCTGAATCAGAGTAATTTAGATTCATGTTAAAATAGCTTGAGGCTTTCTGTATAACCAAATAAAACTAGGCACACTAAAAACTGGATTTTAAGAAACTAACTTAATTAATTAATTCATTATGAACTGGACTCATGTTCATTTATCTTAATCTGATTCCCCATCAAGTTAGGCTGAAGTGCCATGAAATGAATCTGCTGTATTGACAAATTGATATTGCACCTTTTTAACTCCAGTCTGTTTTAAAACTCACTGGAACCGATGCAACTCTGGAAAGTCTGAACTGATGAAACCCAAAGGGTTCCATAAAGGCACCTATGTCAGCTAAGTAGTGTAAAATCACCATGAGTGAGATTTAGACAACTACTGTGTAGACTTTCACTTCTCAGTTTGTTATCTAGACTTTTTTGTAGTCAGTAAGGAGCGAGGCACTTCGAGGCCATGACTCATTTGGCTTATTTTAGGTGCTGGCACAGGAGAGGAACTGTGCCCTAGAAGCCTTTCTTTCCCACCATCAGTTACAAAGACAATCCACGTAAATAGCTCAAACATAGGTGCATGCTTAGTAGGTATCTAAATGTGAGCAGATGAAGATCACCCCGAGTATAAATTAGGGTGTGATTTTGCTGACTTTATTATTTTGAGCTGTGCTTTATCGTATTTATTGCAGGCATTCCTTAGTTTGACTGAGATCAAGAAAATTAGGCCATTCGAGTCCAGGTGGATATATTCAATGTTATCTCAAGATAGACTCTGTTCAGGTATACCTAAGTAATTTAGAGAACAAAGAACATGCATTTATGTTTTCTTTGCTTTCTGAGATACTTATTTAAATTGAACTTTCTCCTTTATATGTACATATAAATACTTGTGTAAGCATTTTATGGTAGTGTCCACATAATTGTGATTGACAACCACACTAAAACGTATTATAGGGAATCAATAGAAGTGCAAAGTATTTTAGAACAATTACTAAATTATACCCTGGTCTTACATCCTACCCATGGACAATGAAACAGGTAAAATCATCTCTAATACACAGTCAACTGAAAAAAATTTTGTGTAACCTTTGTTGTCCTTTCTCTTTTGTGATTCACATCACAAAGCTGCTGCTATCAGGCTTCTGAGTGAAAAAAAAAATCTTCAAAGTTATTCCTACAACTTTTAGCCATTAATGTAAAGACAATAAAAGCAATTCAGAACCTGGAAATGCCGTGCTTTATCCTACAGTACCCTGGCAGCTCAATTAAGTCTATATCAGATCAGGTGCTTGCCTAGTACTCGACTCAGGTTTATGATCATCTAAGTGGTCAGATCTTAATCAAACAGTGGTGATAGTTAAGGGTAGAAATGAAACAGTCCTTTTTTTCTTTCTTTCTTTCTTTCTTTTTTTTTTACTCTTCGTTGTACCTTGCAGCTTTTGTTATCTGATTCAAATACCATTTGGAAAAGTTTCATTTGTTGCTGAAAAGCTCATAAGTGAGATCAAGACAGAAAGAGCTCAGTCAACTGTCAGCATGAATTTGGAATTGAGAAGGCAACACCAGATTCACTCTGACCCTGCACAATTATAGAAAAGACAGATGAAAACATTAATCTATGTTCCTCTGAAGTGGTAGCTTTCTCCTGGTTTTGAGGCAAATAATCTCCCCAGGAAGTGGTTGACTCAGCCACATTGGACACCTTCAAGAGTCGTCTGGACAGGGTGCTGGGCTATCTTGTCTAGACTGCACCCTTCCTAGAAAGGTTGGACTAGATGATCCCTGAGGTCCCTTCCAACATGGGATTCTGGGATTCTGTGATTTAAAATCAGACTATATGTTCTGTGTCAAATTCTACATCAAGTAGGCAGGCTTATTTCTTGTATGTTGGAGGATGGTGAAAGCAGAAGAAATTCTCTTGAGAATTTAGACATTCTTGAAGAGGAACTTCACCATAGATACCTTGGAGACAGTGCTGGATGGCTTGAATTTCATCCAAATTGTATAATTAAGACTGAAGCTCTGACTGGTTTTGGGTCTCTTTAACTACATACTATTCAGCTCAGCAAAATACAAATAGTTTGGTTTTATTTTCACCTTTCAATGAAGACTTTGCAAATGTGCAAGGCCAATATTAATGCCGTTCATATTTCTATACATGGAATTATCTACGTTTGCATGATATGAACATTAAATGAAACACATTTTATCTGTTAGTGACTTTTCAAATGTTTTGCTGTCAATTTTCAATGTCAACAATGGTTAAGCGATGGTGTAGGCCCTCTGGAACTGCCAGATAATAAGGTACAAGCTATATTTATTTATGATTTTTATGATTAACAAAACATCATAACCTCATGATAACCTCAGATCATGTGCAACACATAACAGTGTGCCAACAATCACTCCTCAGTAAAGAATGACACAAAATATGGAAGATTTTATAAAAGAATAACCACAACAAAATCAGCAAATGCTAGAACTGGCTGGATAACTTTACCTGCCTCATTCCAGAAAGATGTGTACAATACTTTACTATTCACACTAGAAGAAAAGGCAAGAAACATTCTCTTTGTAAATATTACATTGAGAAGGCAGATTTAGTTTTAATTTTGAATGACAAGTCAAGAATGTTGTTTAATGCAAATCCTTTCCAAAAGAGAACATACAGCAAGACACCATTTATTATTCATCATTCTCTTGCTGTACTTCATTATATATATCTGCTATAGGGATTTTATGCCATTGTTTGGTCTAAAAAGATGAGAAATATAAATGTACTTTCAGGGATGAACCCAATCTGTATTAAAGTGATGCTGTTCATTTGCTTATGGTGGTTTATATTTCCAAACTCACTCCTCATTCTATAACCATAGAACATTCCACTTTACTACATCTGAATGCTTGTAATATTTCGCACAGAATTTATGAAAGCACAGCTTGAAACTGGTAATTTAACACCAGTAAGTTACTGAAAGAGGGGAAAAAATGGTTTTCTTCTTGTTTTCTGGTGATTTTTTGTTTTGATTTTGCCTTCAATATTTGTGCAGCTCCTAGCACAACGTGGTCCTGATTTAGGACTAGCACCCTAGAATTTTGCAATAATACAAATAAATTGTCATTGCATCATCTTTTGGTAGAGGTAAAATTATTTTTACTTCTCAGAAAAGTACAAAGCTTGCTACCTAGTAGTAAAAGAGAATACTAGTACTCAGCATTGCTTTGTGCCCTCAGAACACCTGTGTCTCAGGTATCAGGGCTTGTCATGCATATACGATCACATCAAGGGCTCTCACAGGATAAATTCTACTTTAAAAAAAAAAAGCCATCTAGAGGTAATTTTAATAATAGCATTTTGTACTGGAAATGTTAATTTTACTACAATTCCCAGAATTCTTCAGGGACTGGAATGTGTCTGTGTTTGTCCAATAAGAAGAAAACATTAAATTTTTATGGACAAATACTAAAACTATTGTTTTTGCATAAAAAAAATATTTGTGGTGCCATATACTGTGCTCTGTTTGACTTATTTTGAAAGAAAATCACAACATTATGAATACACACAACAACATAAAAGAGGAGAGTCAAAACAGTCCCCTATTCTACCTGAACCAGAGATTAGTACAGGAAAATGTGGCTGTGATAAATAAGTCAGTTTTAATTAATCATTCTTCAGTTATATGGGTTGTCAGAAAAAGTGAATTAGCATTTCATGTGATTCCTTGAAACACTTTTGCATCAGTAAGGTAATAGAAAATGTATTTCTGAAACAGTGCATTTATATGCACCTAATTTTATTTTTCTTAGACAAACATTTGAATACTAATTTCAATATATGTGCAGTCTAAGTGGCTGCAGCTCTTTGATAAAGAACCTTTTCCTTTCCTATGTGACTCTTCTTTTTTTATTCAGTTATTATTAGATCTAAATTTAGAAGGGACTACAAAGCTCAGTTCTGTAGGATAACATTGTTTCTACCAGCAATGACTTAAGAGTCAAGCAAAAAATTTTAGTCTGTGAAAGGCAGAAATGTGAATCTCCAAAGAAAGAATCTTCTTTTTCCATCAAAATCCACTCAGTAAAACGGAGGGTTAAAGAAGGATATTTTTATTATTAATATTTATCACCAGTTTTGTCAAGAAATGACAATATATTCTTTACTGAGGAATTTTATTAGTGCCAAACAAAATACTAGTTTATGTAAAAATCTGTCACGTTCTTTTGAAAATACACAAATATTTATTTCAGATTTTCTTAAACAGCAGAAAAATGAAAACAGTAAAACTTTCCTTTTTGCCTTTTACCAGATGAAGTGCTTGTACCTGAAGCTAAAATTAACTAGTAGCTCCACCTGAATTTTTTTTAGCAATTTTGTATTTAATTCATTTCATCCAATATGATTAAATGTGGCAGAATGTTGTATGAAAGATTTACTCTTCCCATTTTGACAGTTTCCATAACTAGTTGAAACCGTTAAAGATTTACTAGGATTTCACAATAAGACAAAAGATTATTTTGAAAATACAACCAGAAGTTAATTAAGAAAAATGTCTGTGGGCAATCAAAGATCATGGGCCAAATATATAGCAATGATTGATAGTGTGACAAAAGCGCATCTTTACTTTTCTGGAAAATATGGGGCTCCAGCTTCTCAGAGTATTTTGGATCAGTGCACTTGTTCTTTATCACACTACCATGGAGCAAATTGTCCTTAAAAAAGACTCACCTGAGTGACAAACAGATCTTCAGCCTTGAATCCAGATCAACACTCTGTAATACAAAAAATAAAATATAACTCCACACAGTTATAGTTTAATATTCCTATTAATTATTTCACTAAGCTGGAAATAAAAAATTGGAAAGGAAGAAGGTATTCAGAAAATTCAAGGTTTGTATGTTACAATGAATTTCAAGACTCACCAGATTTTTGTGGTAGCAATTGGTCTAGTTATAAGGCTACTGATATTCTAAAAGTTTATTTTATAGATTATTTATGTGTATTTTCAGCTTTTAAAATAAATAATAATTTATTTGTGTTGTAGGGTAGGTCAGCTTTGAGTTCCCATTTTTCCCACACACTAATTTATGTTTTCCATTTATTTTTTGTGTGTTTACACTAGCTACACCAAAATCCATTTTTATACTAATTTTGTTTAAACTATTTTATGTCTTCACCTATTGGATTGAAAAGCCTGCATAGACATGACAAAATCTCCTTTCACTATCATACTACAAGGCAAATGTGTTTTTTAAAGAAATCTTTCTTTGGCAGGTCTTGCTTGCTGGTTTCTTTTAACTAGACAAAATGTTTGTAACAACAACAAAAAAATCTTTTTCCTTAAAAAAAAACCCCAAATCTGAAAATTTTACTTAATGACTAAATTGCTGAAGGAATCATACAGAAATTTTGGCCACAAACTCATCCTCTACTAGCATTCAGTCTACTTAGAGGAGGTTTAGATTGGGTATTAGGAAAAATTTCTTCACCAAAAGGATTGTCAAGCAGTGGAACAGGCTGCCCAGGGAAGTGGTTGAGTCACCATCCCTGGAGGTATTTAAACAACGTGGTTTAGTGGTGGACTTGGCAGTGTTAGGTTTATGGTTGGACTCATGATCTTAAGGGTCTTTTCCAACCTACGTGATTCTACGATTCATCACAGAATATGTTGACTAAAGCCATGTATTTCTATAATGATGCAATCCACAAGCCCAATGTCAGCATGGATTTGGATGCAATATAAAATGGTTTATGCCATGGAGTTACTTGTGCTACACACGAAGGACAGTGTAACAGTGATTGATGATTGACCTTCTGGGCTGGACTGCTTTATATGTTTATGACGTAAGACTTTTGAAGGCCAGTGTTTCATTGCTGAAATCCTGGCCTTTCAAATGTCTCATGGGGTAGCAGGGGAGCTTTGTTGTGCCTTACCAATCAGGTATACTCAGCAGTCTGCAGCAACAGAGACATTTACACTGTATTAATTAATCCAATATAAAATCACAATATAAAATCAGTACTTAAACCACATGCTTTATTAATTAGCTTCAACTTTATTGTTTAATCAGTCACAAAGACTTTATTTTGCCCAACCAGACACAGTCCTAGTTCTGGGGGGGATGCAATGTTTTCAGAGAACACAGTGAAGAAATCTGCCTGTAGCTTCCCTTTCTTTCTCTCTTCTCTCGTCCTTCCTTTGTATTCCTGCAAAATGTTAATGTGATAATTTCACCAGCACCATTTCCTAATCAGTAAAGAGTGTCCTGAGACAGAGCTGCAGAGTTTGTCTGGTCTAAACAGTTTGCATAGCCTGAACTCCACAGTCACACTGGGACTTTGCAATGTTGGGTTTGTTGGTTTATTTTGGCTCTGAGTTGTTCATCAGTGAATTCTGCCTTCTTATATTTTACAGTGGTGGGTTTCTGAATAGGACTCACTGTGACCCCACTGGAATTTTATATCCTTGCAGTCAAAGAAAAACCTCTGGCTTAAATAGGTGAGCTGTGACTGGTAGAGGGATGCAGGCAGCGTTTTAGATCCCTCAGGTCCTACAAATAGGAACTTTTCTTTTTAATCCTCCTTCCTGAGTAAGAGACCATGTCATGCTGCCTGTTTTGTTTCAGGAATAGATGGGACGCCCTGGCCCTTCTGTATGAATGGGGAATATGAGAAGAGGAAAAAGTGGCTGGATTAGATTTGGGTTGAGTAAATGTTGATCTTTCCTCACCTGCTCTGCACAAGTCTTCACCTCACTGAAACATTTTTATTAAATTTTAATCAAAAGCACAGAAAAGATTGTTGAGTGTAGAAATGTCTAACCATGCTCTAAGCTTCTCTGCTAGGCCAGTTCATAGATGTTAACAGTGCCACACTGACACTGAGTTTAAAGCTGTTTTATAGCCTAGGTGTCCTAAGAATTGTCACAGAATCCAAGAGGATCAAAAAATTCTGTGGATCCGTGAGTGTGACAGAGTGAAGAGCCCAAGCCTTTACGAGATGCAGAGGTTCCCTCTGCATTTGTTGTTCCTGATGCCAGTCTTCTGTGAGATCACAATTTGGGTATGGGAGGTGGGGGGAGCTTGTGCTGAGACCCCAATTTAAGAGTCTGTCAAATATATATTTGGGGGAGCGTAAGCTTGCATCTCATCCATGATATCTTTGATCACAAATAGATGGCCTGCCTCTTTTTCGGAAGTCATACACGATCAAAGAGATCCTTTATTTAGAGATGCAAATGCTGCTGTCAAGCCCATAAAATACATACAAATGACAATTTTTTACAGACCCGCATTGTACTTCAAAAGAGCGCTTTTTATTTAAAAGGTCATGACCATTTTGATATCAGATACTGTTATTTGTGAGCGGAAGGTTCAGCAATCTTTTCTTCTTCTGACTTAAACATCATATGAATATGTGTATTAAAGCAAAGTTGAATCCTCAGAATGAGGAAATGAATTTTTTAACAGCTGTTAAAAAGCTAATAAGTTCACAACTTTAGCACTCAGTCAGAATACCAGATTTTTATACTACAATAAAAATTTACCAGATTTCTGAAAGTATGTGATCTCTTGAAAAGAAAAATCATAAGAAACTTGGATCAGATGTCTATTATTTGACAAACTTTACAGTCCACTAAAGAGTGCTTTTGGCAGGGAAGTAGGAAATGAGTTGGAAAGCATTAATAAACTTTCAGGATACTTGAAAACACCAGCTTATGGTACTTGATCTTTAGGTGAACTCTAGATTACTTCCATTTTTTTGAAACCATAAGTAGTGCTTAGAAAGAAAGATAGTTTATCTAAGTAAAAAACAGAAGGAGGCGAAAAAAAGTTTAGCTTGGACAAAAGCTAGAAAAGACAAAAAAAAGCAGTACTTGGAAATTATTGGTTTTTGGCATTGAGTTTGATTAATACTTTAAGTGTTCCATAGAAAGAAACATAAAATTTCACTAGGATTCCATTTTAATTTCACTTACATTTTACTGAACTCCATTTTACAATGAATTCATAACAAAACGTCATTAGTCTGGCACAGCAGCACAAGAAAGGTATGTCAACTAGTTGATAACACGAAAAAGAGGGTACATAAACTTTGGGGATCAAAGAATTGATTCCAGAACAGGAGTTTGTTCCACTGGCTTGACAGGCACTGATCTGTTCAAGTATTAAGCCAGATCTGCTTTGCTCCTCTATAAAAATGTTAAGTGGTTCAAATTCAGTACAAGGCTATGTAAAGCTAGGAAACCCTGGTGAAAATACTAGCCTCTGAAAGCACTGTTTCTAAAAAAAGGTAGTAAACCTTGGAGAACAGCCAGAGACTTTTAAAAACTGGGCATTTCCAGAGTTCATGCTTCTTTTTGCAAAAGGCCTGAAAGCTGTTTATATATATACTTTTTTTAAAAAAAAGAACCCAAACAAACTCCCCACAGTCTCTCATCTTTTATTTAACATAAATTTGTCAAGATTCAACTGGTTTTCCTAAAAGCTTTTTCTGAGGACTGGAAAGCATATTTTATGTGAACTCAAGCACCTTAACTGAAAGGTGTCTATGAGTGTAGTAAAGCCTTAATAATGCTGCGTTTTATCCAGAATGTTAATTAGCTGTTGTGCTAAGTGGATATTAACAAGAAATAAAAGCAAAAAAGTCTTAAAGAGTATGCCTATATATCCCCTACCTTTCAACTTTCCTTCCTGTGATCTTTTTGTCAGTTCTTCAGCCACATTAGAATATTATAGAATTGAAAAAAAATTATGTTCATCATTAGAAACAAAACAAAAATCATTTTATTGAGAAAAAATCTTTCTGGATGACTGTGTATGCCAATAATAAACAAGAATGAGATCAGGATAGCAGCTTTCTTTCCTTTTGCTAAGTGTCCTTAACATAATGCAAATAAGACCATTCTCTGTGACTTTATCAAAGTGGCAGCCAAAGCAGATTTGAATGGATAAACTCTGTGCAGTAAAAGTACTTAGGCATAAATCTTTAAAAGGCTAAAATAAACCACTTCTGTGTGTATGTTGATGCAATAGCTATCAGCCTGCTTAGAAAATTAGATGCATGTGAGTACCTTCTGCACAGAGTAGAAGTTGCTTTAGGTGAACTCAGAAACAACATTTCTAAATTATTTGAAAAAGCTTTCAAAAAATACTGTGTCAGAGCTCCTGTGTTTTAAATGAGATGGGAGTCCATTCTACTAGAAGGAATGATATGCTGACCTAGTAATTTGCAATATTTTCAACATAGGAAGAGAAAGAAAAGCTGAGTGTAAAAGACTTTAGGAGACGAGAAAAATGAAGAGATGGAGGTGGTCACCTTTCAAAGACCACCTAGAGTCTATTGCTTCTGTCTATGAGGCTAAGGGGAGTCAGAGCAAATATTGAACATTTTTGTCTACTACCTTTCAAATTCATCCAGATAAGAAGCTTACAGTCACCAGGGAGATATTTTGGTTAGCATGTTTCTTTTAAATTACAAGTCGTTTACTAAGGCTCTGAAATTTTTATTTGAAACTGATACGGGATAAGAGGCAGTTTTAACCCCAAACCAAGACTATTAAAACATCATATAGCTGAAAACACAACTGTGGAGTGCAGAGCATGCAATATTGCTTGTCCTCTGTGATTATTTATACTGTTATGGCGTTGCACTATCATAAACTTCTCAAGAGCTAGCAGTGGTGCAAGATTATAAACCTAATCATGACTGCCTTATTTTTGCCAGAGCAGGACCCTGCAAGTTTAGTACCACTGAAGTCAATAGAGGAGCGGACTCCTAATGGACAAGTTGACAACAATATGTATTATTAGATAAAACGGTGCAAAAATCTTTGGGACAGACAGGCATGCAGACAGACAATAGGGAGGGAGAGAGAGACTGATTTGAGAGCCACTGTTATTGGAAAAAAATATCCGTGGTTTAATTTGGATAATAATTATACCTAACATCTGTGCTTGCCATCTTAATAACATTAACATAATTTTTTCTGTGCCACTTTGTGAAAACCTGATTTTCCAAGGCTGTGCATTCCTCAGGCATCACTTAGCTGAAAGCCAAAAATGTATGAATTTTTTTAAAAAGCCTCAATTTTTTCTTCAGAATGATAACTGAGCCCAGAGGTGACCCTTATACACAATTGCAGTTATTCAGGTCTGAAAAGCCAGCAAATTCACATGTAACTATATCTTCCAGCTTCAATAGTAGGGCAGACTGTCAGCTCCCTCATCTGTCAGCGCTTGTTCAGGCTAGTAAATGAAGACTGGTGCATACTAGCAATATCTATTTGCTACAGGATATGCACTCAAAAAAGTCACAAAAACGAGTTTCAACCAAGGGCCAAAACCAATCAGTCATTTTCTCCTGTCAGTGATAAGAAAAGCAACATAAAAGAGAGAGGTGCTTGTCCCAAAGGTGGTATCAGTAGCAAACTGTCACCAAATAAAAATAGTTGAAGTCCTAATGACTGTACTAATTCAATACAAATAACTCAGGTCCTAGTTAGCTTAGCATTTCCTCTTGCTAGGCCTCAGGCAGGAAGAACAGATGTCTTACTGTTCAGAGGACAAATTATGTTCAACTTGCTTTGGGTGAAAAAAGAAATGCCCAAATGGTGGGATACTCAGTGCCATCTTATCTCCTTGGGGCTGGAGCTGGAGTCCTTGAAAGGCATGCTGTACCACATTAAATTAGCAGAAATCTTCCTGCCTTTTTCTTCTCCATGTTGTGGAAGACTCAGTCACAGCTACAATCCTTCCTATGGTCAGCGTATATTTCATTTTTCACTGGTTTACCTTGACGCAATGGAGAGATGTGCCATCACGCAGGGAGACTGGGTGCAGTGCAGAAGAGCTCTGCTCAATATGCAGTCTCTTCCAGCAGTGAAACTGGCAGTTCATTGAAAGCACACCTTTCTATTGCCCATCACATATGTTGAATCCTTACATAGGGAGTTAAAAAATAACAGTAAAACCTACTACTATGACCTGATATGATTTTATAACAGACTTTCACGATTCAAAAAGACCACAGAAGGTCCAAAAGAGTGGAAAATGAGGTTAAAAGTCTTCAATTCAGGAGTGGATTTGTAGGGAACAACTGACTAAGGCTCCAGTGATCCTGCTCCATCTGCCTTGTATGTGCCCAATCATGTTATGTGCTGCTGTACATCACATCTAAACTGAAGCTGTACCTGGCTCTGTAAAGTGACTGTACTTTTCCAGTACCACATAAAATGCTTGATTCAACTTATCTTATTAAGGAAAGGTGGTTTGATAGTTCTTTCCAAGCCTTTATGCATACAGTGTTATCTTCTAATATTTTAGAAATAATTTACATACATAAAATATAAAAAGGAATCTATTGATTCTCTGAGTTTTATTTCCATATTTGCAATCAAAATACTAAATCAACCCACACTGTTTGTGGTGATGTAATTCTTTCCAGAATAGTCCATTATGATGTCACATGGAAGATGCCAAAACAACTATGCGTGAGCTAACAAGGTAATGAAAAGGCATGGAGCCAGATTAGTGCAGCCCACGGCTCACGTTAGTATATCTTGCATCTCAGGCAAGTCATCCAAGGAACAGCACTGTGATGCCATGACTCCAGAGCTCTTGCCATGGGGGGTAGGTCACGCTGTCTTTTAGTTGAGCGCTTTCAGAGCTCTTCCCGCAAGACTTCCTCATCAGCAGAGGATTAAAAATGAAAATTTTGTCTTTCTACATACAAATATCCATAACAGTTTTTTAAACCGTGTAGAAAATATACCACCCAGAAATTTGAACAATTTTAAATATTTGAGTGTTCCCCGTGAAGTTCCAAAATAATTATAGCTTTTTATGATAATTTCTGATTAGAAATCAGTGAGTGTTCTCAAGTTAAAGTGTCCATCATAAAGGTGTTGTCTACATTGGTAACCTGTATCTGGAAACATGGTTTGATAAAACATACATGGGGTGAAGGGTTCTGTAGCTGACATTAAAACAAAAGATAAAAAAGTCCTTTTTATATATTCGAACTCCCCTTCTTCTAATACTTTTTCTTACACTGTCTTTGGAAGATTAGAAAAAGACCCCAACACCAGAAACATTCAAGTGATGCTTTCAGTAGTGGGTGCTCTATTGAACTTCCATTCCTCTTTCATTTTTGCCTGTCAGCTTCTTGCACTGGTGTCAGTAATTTACCTTAGATTTAACTTGCTTCTCACTCAGTCTTTCTGAACCCTTACAAAAAAGATGTTCAGAAAGAGATTGTGGTATAGTGATTTCATTCAGCCTAGATGTTTTATTTCCTCAGCACTGTCGGATCCAGATTCCAAAACTTCCACTCTTCAGACAGCTCAGAGAAAGGATGATTTTACTTTACAGCCTGTTGCCACTGCCATCCTGAATATAGATGCTTCCTGTTGTGTTTCTCTTTTCAACCTACAGCACTCAGATGGCTCATAAACTACAGGCCTTTTTGTCTCCTCCAGGCTTTTTCTTCACAGGGAACTTTGTGGTTGACTTGTTGCCCTGCTCTGAGATGTTGGCCACCTGAGTACGGTAAGTATCCCACCTGAAGAGGGGATGAAGGTTACTGTATAACTGTATTTCTCAGATTTCTGGTGACAGAAATAAGCATCATCATGAGCGTGATGTGCCACAGGTATTATGCCTCCATATTTTTCTGTGGTATCACTCTTCATTCAAGATAAGCTATAATATATCTGGGTACTCCAGGTACAGTCTAGACGAAGCAAATTAGAAAACAAGCCCTAAGGCAGAGTTTTTAAGGACCTTCCACCCCCCACCCCCCGCCCCCTTTTCTTTTTGTCAGACAAGAAGCAGATGGTCAGATATCTATCACACTGTCAAACCAGAATGTGTCTTCAGGATCGTCACCACTCTCTGGTAAAGATGTGGAAAATGAAAACAGCCTTTCAAGGTGGTAAATTCTTCAAGGTACTGGAGATTTACCAATCACTTCACAGTGTAGGCAATTCTCCTTTTAGGGGTTTGTGAACAAGTGAAGTGAAAGGCCAGACATTGTGATCAATTAGTCTTACCAATTGCATAGTACAGCCAGACAACCACCTTGAATGAATTTTTTAAGACCTTTAGAAAAACATACCCCTGAATCTACCACAAAGCTGATGAGTTGAGGGTGACAGAGCAGTGGAACAGGCTGCCCAGGGAGGTTGTGGAGTCTCCTTCCCTGGAGACATTCAAAACCTGCCTGGATATGTTCCTGTGCCCCCTGCTCTAGGAGCGCCTGCTCAAGCAGAGGGGGTTGGACAAGATGATCTCCAGAGGTCCCTTCCAACCCCTGCCATTCTGTGATTCTGTGAAGTTACTCTAGTAGTAACAGTTCCTACCTAATTTCAAGTCTGATTCTGTCTTCTTTTACTACCAAGAAATAGAACTTATTCTTTCTGTGCTGGAATGAAGATCAATCTACTATTGTGTTTCCATATCACATGTGTATAAGTCCAGGCTTAGCTTAGGTCATCCCTTAAATTTTCTCTTTAATAAGCTAGATAGACTGCTGGAGTTTTTCAGTAGGAAGAATATTTTCCAGTCTTTAAGTTATTTCCATGGCATGACTCAACCGTCTCTGAAGGCTTTCCAGTTTATCAATATCCTTCTGTTGTGGATGCAAGCAGTAGGTACATGGTTGCAGCAGTCAAACTACCAAAATGAAATACTGGGGTAAACTCTCCTGCCCACAGTTTTTTCTTATTTGCTGTTTATACATCAAAGAATTGCATGGACTTGTTTTAGCCATTATGTCATGGAAATGATCATCCTATTATTATACACCTAATTTATTTTTTGAGATGTTACTCCAGGAAATTATCTTGCCATCCATTATGACCTGAATTCTTTCTTCCTCAATATTTGAGTTTGATTTCACCATACCAGAAAATATACTACAGAGGGGTTATGGTCAAGTTACCAGCAAACCAGAGCACTCTGCATAAGTAAGCTATTCTCTTCATTAGTATAAAACCCTCACCTTTTGTATTTGCAGTCAGTACCAGCTGCAACACTTCCTTTTCTATGTACTTAATGCAAATCCTAACTATGATAGCACAAATACTAATCCCTGTAGTACTACTCCAAAAACACATGCAGTTAGTGATGAATGCCGGCCAACAGCAAGTTGGCACCAGATAAGTGCAAAAGCCAGACACACGTAACAAAAAGATGTTATGAGCACCTCTAGGAAAAGGTAGTGTGTCCCTGAAAGAAAATCTCATAGAAAGGAGAATTCATCAAAACCAACAACAATAGCAGATTGCTTCATGAGTTGCGTGGCACTGTTAATAATGCATAAAATGTTATTGACAAATATATACATAGGGATGTACTGGGGGCTATGAAGACCAGGGCAGGATATTAAGAAAAAATATTCAGTCTGCAGTGGGTCCAAAACCATGAAAGAAGTGTGTTCAGTCACCTGTGGACCAACCACAGACAGCTCACACACCTTCACTCATCAATGTCCAGATCATCACTCAGTATGTTGATTTTTGCAAAATGAGTTTATAAACATGTTAGGAAAAACCAGTTAATGTTATAAATATATTTGTGACTTTTTTCCCCAATTAATTTTCTACTAATAAAATTTATCTAATTAATATCCATTGTTCTCATTTATTTCTTTCTTTTTGTAACTTATTGGGGGGGGGGGGGGGATTGCCACATTTTTATAGCTGCTTTCACTTATCCTCTAAGCTAGCTTGCTGTTTGCTTTGAGTTGTGACCCAGTTGAATTTTTTCCCCGATATAATTTTAGACATCTAGTTAAAAAATATTAAACGGTTTGCAATAATAATTTAGACTTTTCCAGTTGAGTTCTGTCTCCCAGTTGATTTGTCTCATAACTGTTTTCAGCTTTGTTAAACTGACCCTTTTAAGCACCAAGTATATATCTCATTGGTATGTCTTTTATTCTGTTTGCATACAGTAGTGAAATAAAGTTGTAATCATTTGCACCTAAGAAACCACTAATTTTTAGTTCTGTGATCAGGTCCTCTTTATCTGTCAAGATGAGGTATAAGACAGAATTCCTCTGTGTAGGATGAAACACTCTCTATGTTAAGAAATTGTCATCTATAATTTTTAGAAATCCCTAGGACATTTCAGTAGTGGCAGCCTGAGAAACCCCAGCATATGTCAGGCAGATTGAACTCCTCCCCACCCCACTTCCCTTTCCCAGATAAAACAGTTTTTCTTTCTGCACATTATAGCTAGGCACTTGAGTGCAATCCATAGCATGGAAGATAAAGAGTGTAAGAGGGAAAGAAGAAAGTAGATAGGTAGATTAATTATCCTGACAAATACTGAACCAGAAAAGGGGATGCTAGGGATGGTGATCCGCTCTTGTCCTAGATTTTTTGCCTTGGAGATCTTCCTCCTCTGCTTCCTACTGAACATCCATGGAAGAAGATCACCCCCATTTTGACAGGTGTAGCTCACACATTTTTTAAATTTTTGCTCCCCAAAGGTAGAAGCAACAACCGACAGTGTACCAACACAGAAGCTATTTCAAACTATCAAGACATCTATCTCTAAAAAGCATATAAAAAATACATTTGTTCTGAATGTATATATGTAATACTTTATTATATTGTCACATTGATTCATGATTCAAAATTATTTGCCTTATGACGGTACCATTTGAATTGGAGCTGGATGCTTTTCCTTCCCAACATTGAAATTATCAGTAATGAGGAGAAGATGGAGTTTAACAGAATTTTGGAAACTTGGGGCTGCGACCTCATTCCAAATATGTCCTTTTTTTATTCACAACGACCTTTCATTTCACTCTATTTGTTGTCTGTAACATTGCTTTTACCTTCCTTTCTGATATCACTCTACCTTCAAAATCGAATTTCTGAGAATACTAACAAATTACAGTTCTGAGGATTTTGGTGGGGTTTGTTTGTTTGTTTGTTTGCTCTGCTCAGGCAGCTAAAGAGTTATAAAAATAAAATAGTAAAGAATAGCCCAAAATAAGGAGAATAAACATATTCAATACCTAAGGAATTTAGCTATCTGGGCCTGATAAATGACATCTGTGGCTATTTAAAGATGTATAGGTGACTCAGTGGTAATCACATTAATGAGATCCTGAAAATTTGTGAAGGATTAAAGTGATGAAGTATTGAAAGACTGGAAAACTGAAAATAAAACTTGGCATTGAATAGGTAGATGAAGAAAATTAAGCAGCCACAACTCCTTAACTTCCATTCATGGAAATGAGATTCATGGGATATCTGCCAGCTTGAAAGCACCTATGAAAAGGAATCAACTAACATGGAGCTGTCAGGAGCAAGTTCAGTCAAGCTAACTTAATCTCTTTCTGCAAAAGCTGAACAGACCTCACAATCAGAAGAGACAATGGACATCTTATATTTGGGCTTCAGTGAGGTTCTTACATCGTGTCTCATGTTGTTCTCATAAATGGCCTTGAAAAATGCAGTAACAGTATAGGTTCAGCCTTTAGTGGGGTAAGTAGGTTGATGGCTGGAAAACCAGCTCAGCATGGTTATTGATAGTTTACTATTAGAGTAAAAGGTAGTAGACCTATAGAGTGGCCTATCCTGAGCCTACAATACTAATCCTTTCTTTAGCAATGCTGATGATGGAATAGACATCATCTGCTGGTAATACCAAACTCAGAGGGACTAGGAATATGTTGGAGAAAAAAGTTGGTAAGTAAATAAAAAACAGCATCTATTTCAGAAAGAACAATGCTATACACCACTGAAAACCAAACCCACTAATCGACCTCTGGGAGATGGCACACATCTGCATTGCACGCAGAGACTGAAACAGTCGTTCCTTACCTTTGCTTTCTACTTTTTTGTGGCTTGTGATCATGTCATGACACTGACCTGTGTAGAGGAGTACCACGGAATTTGTCTCCCCACATTTCCTCCTAATTTGATCCTACTTCTACTTGTGTCATCAGGACTCATTTCAGTGATTTATATACATGTCTAGAAGCAGTGGGGATTGTTATCACAATTCTGTGTCTATTCCCTGAGGATCACTAAAATAAAATTAAAAATACAGTCACAAATACAAAACTATATTTGTCAAGTTTGCATAAAAAGCTTTAGTTTGAAGTAAGCCACTTCCTTTTAAATGTTCAATGGGTGTTGCTGCAAGATGACGCTGATTTGGAGGCACAAACTAAATATACCATACATATATTATGAGAGTAATATCACTGTTGACCATTATCAAGCCCATTAATTATAAGTAGAAACAGAGAAATTGGGGGATAGGATTTTTCCTAATAATGAGAATCATCATTTGGGATTTATAAATGAATTGTAACAGTAAAATGATGAAAATAATAGCTGTATTTGATAAATTAAACAGTTCTACAATAATATCTACATAATTTTTAAAATATCAGGAAACCTGTGCCCTGTTGACATATTCCAAGAAAAAAACAATATTAATTTCCCTTTCTTTTTATTAAATTTTTAGTTCTTGATCTGTGGATACATATCATTTTACTGTTTATCAAAAGTCACATGAAGACGTGTATGAAACTAAATGCATTGCATTGGCTTTAAATTTGTAATTAGAATGGTATGTTTAAATTGAAAAATAATATCTGAAGCATAAGATTAAATGGAGGAATTATAAACAGGTGAAAACTTGCTAAGAAAATTATTAAATTAGTATCAAATTGTATATTCCTTGACTATTGCAAAGCACTATAATAAAGTAATTGGTATGGGCTGAAAAGTCCTCCTTCATGTATACCAACTTGGCATATAGGGATGGAAAATTCTAAGAAATGAGAAAAATCCAAAGAAAGCAGAAATGTTAAAATTCCATAAAAAGACAAGGTTGTATAACTTTTTCAAGTGAAAGTGTGAAAAGGTACATAAATAAGTTATTAAAAAAAAATAAATGCATTACTACTATATTACTACTCCATCACTGTGTAGAAAAGGCCATTAAAGTACTGTAGTTCTGAAAATATCTTTTAGGATAGAGAAAATCCTCTAAAATTTCCGTTGCAAAAGTGTTGTACCAGTAGCTCTTTCTGAGACTTGACACATAATGTGCACAGGTTGCTTACCAAATTATAACTGAGAGGTATGTCTGGACCTCCAAGTCCCTTTTTCGGGGAACTTCATGACAACTCTGACACAAGACCTGTGTTCCATTCAAATGCAGGAAGTCTCACTAGAAGGTTTATTGGAAGCAGATTTGAATGCTACCGTTCAACAATGATTTCAGGTGATCCAAAACAGTTGAGCCTTTCCCCCTCCTGATGGCATTTGGAGTAATACGCGCTGCTGAGGAAGGAATGGTGTATAAACTTACAAAGAAAGATGGTATCAGAACTTTGTAATACTGTCATTTTCCCACAGTAACATTTCATGGTAATTTTATTCTATAGCTGCTGTAGCCTAACTTCTACATCATAACTGATTTTAGCAGCCTTATGATTCAAATGAAAAAGAAAAAAAACCAAACAAGAGTTTTGTGCTGTGGTTGCCAATGAAGTTACTGTGAAATAGAAAGAGCTGGATCATGCTTGTTATACTATTGCTACTTGCCTCAAATCCCTCAGATTTCAGTGTGACCAATTTGTTTCTTCTCTAAACTGTGAGAGATCATTATAACAGCAGTGTATGTTTTCTAGAGAACTCTTTCAAGAACTTTTCAGACTGCCCATCTCTTCTCTTACACCTTTCCCTTGCATGTTCAATTCCAAATATTTTTCTTGACCTTTTGGCCTGCAGCTTCTTGCCACAGACTTAGAGCTCTGGCTCCTGTTAACCATAGACATGATGTAATCTTGCCTATATTACTTCACTATTTTTTTCAGTATATGGATGTATATACATATTCTTCTTAACTAGTCTTCTGGGGGAGGATGTGAGACCATTTTGTAAGATTGGACCAGAATGGAATTTAAGGGCCGTTTTTATAAGTGAATGGGCAGCTGCAGTTAACTCTGTGTGAGGAACCAGTCCCCAGACATTTGTCTGAATTTCAAATCCTTAGGGTCCAGTTTTAAATATCTACATATATGCATATTTATAATATTTTAAAGGATAAAACAACAAAACAAAATGAAAGCTAAGATAGTACAGAAGTAGCTGATGATTGCAATCACTTCTAGGCTTCCAAATACATCCATCAAGTCCATGGGCACTACAAATCCCCAGGGGTCAGAACGTTTGGATATTATTAATGTAACCATTCATTCCAGAAACTAGTCTTGGCTGTTATAAAATCAAGCAACAGGGTTAAAATTTCAGAAGTCTTTTTAATCCGTTGATTTCAAAGAGAAATTCCAAAGTTTTAAATTACATTCATTTTAATGTTCCAAGCAGGTGATAAGCCATAGTATCAGCCTATTTAGCCAGTTTTTATACCGATGGTCTTTATTGCACTCCTGTTACTGACATAGTTGCAGTGCATGAAGAAGATAATTGGTTTCATCTTATTTCTCAAGTAGCAGAAAGCAAAGTTGAGCAGCCATCATGCAATATAGTTAATATGGCCCTTCTCTGCTTCTAAACCCAATGATGCATGTGCTGGGAGCATTCATTTGTATAATCAGTCCAGGCATTTGTCTAATACCTGGACAAGTAATGCTGTAAGAATCCAACTACTGTGCATGTGATATATGTTACGGATATCCATTGACTGCCAAGACATTGACACTGTACCTCTACACTTAGTCAATAGTCACCCAGACAAGAATATAATTTCAGTAAACATATACACAAATTTTCTGTTTTTTGTATATCCAGTTGGATTTTTGTTATTGATAGAGATACAGTAGTTCCTTTCTTAGTCTTCAGTATCTCCTTTGTGGTCCAAGGGTCCATCAGGAAGACAACGTTTCCTTCAGAGATTTTTTGCCCTCTAGCAAGTCCTTCTGATATTTATAGCGGAGCTATGAGGTGCTTTAAATAAGGAGCTCCAATAAGCTTATTACAAAACAATTTTGACTTAAACAAAAATTACTTAAAACAAAATAAATTTATTTTTAACCTCTACATATTTAATATACTTATATATTACAACTGTTTTTGAATTTTCCAGTTGTTGTTAGTAAAAATCTCTATGGTTGAGTATAGAATTCACTTTTTTCAAACCTTCATATTAACTTTAAACTCTCTATAGGAAGTCCTAGGCATCCTCATTCTATCTTTTTTTTTAAATTTCCTCACAGGCATATTTTCTTTATGATAATTCTCAAGTATGTCTTAGTGACGATATTACATTTTACAAAAGCTATTTTAACATGAGCCTAGGCAGAAATGATACACTTTATTCAAGCAAATTAAAAGAAGAAAGCAGAAATTTGCAAGTAGTCTTAATTTCACTGCACTTTTAAGTAGGAACCTCAGGAGTAAACAAGTTGTTTCAGTAGAGCTGGCCTAAATTGAAAAGGCTCCATATGCTAATTTTAGAGGTGCTCAAAGTAACCAGACATAATTTCAACAAGTCTGTCATTAGCCCTGATTTGTTTCTCTTGGTTTCAACTGCCGCTATTAATTTTTCAGCCTGTCAGCTTTTATATAAAACAAGTTTTGTCATAAGAAAATATATTTTCACCCTCTTTTTTCTTCACATACGTGGGGTTGTGGCTGTAAGGAGATTTTTTTCCTTAAATATTCGGAATTCTGTTTTAGCATTCATTCAGGAAAATGACAGCTTCTCTTTGGAAGCACAGGACAATTACAGAATCAAAGCCTATTATTTTTAGTATAAAGACCTTGGTTCTATACCTCTTCACTAACAGTGTTTTAAAAGAAAATAAACTTTTAACACAGAGATTTATACAGTAATGCTGTCTCTATGTCCTTTCTTATAAGAGTGATATAAACCTTTTATACTTTTTGCAGATCCACTCCACTTCCTCTTCTCCCCTCAGTTTTCCCTCAACTGTACATATTTCTCATACACATACGCACATATGTACAAATTATTAATATGCTGTATATTTTCTCTCTCAGCAAGGATTACTAAGCTGGAATTTTCTTTTATTTTTTAAGTTATGTAACTCATACTACGTCCTCTCAGTTCTAGTTGTAATTTGCCTACATATTGAATAGATAACATGCAACATTATTCATGAGATTCCCGACAAAGACAAAAACCTTGTGCAAAAAACCCTCCAAAAATCCAGGAAGTTACACGTCTCTGGTAGCATGCATAGCATGGACTGTGTTTTGAGAGCACTGTTCAGGCCTAATAATAAGTTCTGTTGCTGCTCTTTTAAGCTTTTAATCTTACTGCATTGTTTCACTAAGTTATCTGTGAAGACATTGCTGTGCTGTACTTTACTCCTGTTTAATCATCTACACACCATTTTTTCATATTTACTTTAAATTCTGCAAAATTCATCTTAACCTATCAACAGAAAAAGGTGCTATAAAGGAAGGTGAGAAATTCAGAACCCATATGCTTGATAAAAGAAATACAAAAATACAAGTTAAGATTGATAAATGTGTTCACCTGTTGTCTGAAAAACTCTACTTATCCAATGGAAAAAGTATTGCAAAAGATACAATGTAACCCAAAGAAATCTATGTTTACAAAATTTAAATAAATAATCGGCATATTTACAACCTCTTCCATCTGTACTGTCAATATATAAACTCAAGATTAAACCCCTTTGTAATACCTGTGTTCACTAAAAGATACGCCCTTCTTAGTTTCAGAAGTAAATTAATGTCCACATTTTAACATAATTGAAAGTCACACAAAATTATTTTCAGGAAAATGCAGTTAAAAAGTATTATATAAAGCTACATAAACAATAGTTGATATAAATTCTATGATATTTGACATTTAAACTGTTGAAAAAGAGGAATTTTGAAAGACATATTCTAATGATGAATTCATGAAATTAAATAATCCCATTTTAAGATGTGTCAGTTATTGACCTCCAAGTCTTCACATCATCTTGGTACAGTTCATTTCTATACAATAATCTCAAGAGAAAAAAAGAGTCAAATTAAAGAAATACCTTCTATATCTTTAATGGTCATATGGAATAAATATTTATCTCTCATAATACGTTTTATAAAAATATTAAATAATAAATTTTAGAATTTGTTTGAATTCTTTTTTAAGTGAGGATTTGTTTGGCTCCTAGAAAGAGAAAGGTAAGAGAGAATTTGGTGGATCCCATATGTGTAATTTGTAAGGCTTAAACCAATACATAAAACATTAAAAAATGTTTTGGGGATAGCTTGACCTTCACTATATTGATTTCTATCATAACATTCTAAAACTTTTAAAGTATGACCTTTCCTTATTCAAATATAGAAATATTTTTAAAACTGTCAATGTTAGACATTGCAAAATAAGATCAGACATTGCAAAATAAGGTGCTCATCATTGCATAGAGGTGGTACTGCAGAAGTGTATGAGGATAATGTTAACAACTTAATGTTATGCAAAGCATATGCTGGGAATGTAGAAGAAACATACATTTCTCATTGTTAGTTCCTGAAACATGGCAACAGTATAGCTGCATACAAGTTAACATAATGATTTTCTGGCTTGCGCCCTGTAGTAGGAAGTATCTTCTACAAGATTCAGGAAAATGTTTAGAGCCATTCTTGAATGTTACTTGATGATCTAATCAAAGTGTAAGTCTGTTCCTTTTAGAGTCTGAGTTTTCTTTGACTTTCCTGACTACCTCCCCACACTTCCTGAGTTTACAAAACACACAGGCAGTCACAAATAGGGTTATTTTTCTTCCATGAGGATTCCAAGTGATTGAAGTATTACATAGAAAATACACTTTCATAGCTTAAATCTAGAACTGCCAGGTATCCAATTGCCTTCTCACATAGAAGTTACATCCAGTTCATGATCTCTGCTTGTAGGTTTGTTTTTTTTTTAATTCAGAGCCATCACGTAATCTTAGTAACTATAATTCCTGGGATATCTGTGGACTAGAACTACAGGTTCAGCCCTTAAACTTAGCATGAAATACTACTTTTTCTAAGACTTCCTAGTGTATTGTGATTTCTCTGCTCTGGAGACTGCCGTTAACTGTTTGCTCCTACAGTAGCATTTCTCAAAGGCTACATTGTGTAGTCCTCCCATCACAGAAGGACTCAAAGAAGTTGTAAGATATTAGAAAAAGCAGTTGGCAGCAGCTCATTCCTTCCATGGCAGGGGGTTTGTGCCATAGCAGGGTGCAGTCAAATGCCTTGGATTATTTTAATGGCTGGAAGCAGCTCCCGTTCCTCTATGAGCAAAGAACAAATATTTACATTTATATTTGTGATTAACAACTGGACTCTTCACAGTTTTCCTCCTTTGTCACCGATTAATAAGAACAAGTGAATACATGGGATTTAATAATTCATCTCAAAAAGGTTGAGTGTGACTGTCCTAAAGCACAAGTCTCTTTCCTTCCTACAGTTCTTTCTGCCTGTGATTGAATGGGCCAAGCAAAGCATGAAGCATTCTTGGAATAGTGACGTTAGTCAGCATAACTGCACCTATAATTTCATAGGAGGGAAGTATATATCTGTATGAAAAAGGTTGAGAAGTACAGGGGAAACTGTGAAGGTGTGAATGTGTGCATGGATGCTAAAGAAGGTGAATGATGTATGTGTTTTCTGAAGCTTTGCAACACTCTAATGATTACCCTTTCATTAAGAGACCTTTACATGTGGGGTTGAGGAAAGTAATATGCAGACCAGCTGTTAGGAAGCCTGTGTTACATGGCCTTAGTATTTCACACTGTCTATTCAAATAGTTGTAAAATTATGAATGCATTTAAAAGATTTTAATCTCTAGAAAAAACAGAAGACTATGAAATAAAGCTAGACTCTGAGGTTCAGGCTGACAAAATACTAAAAGGATTAGTTTGCCTTAGAATGAGAGTCAGTACTCCAAAGCTGCATGAAAAGCCAGTATTCCAAGGCAACAGTAGCAGAGGACAGCCTATCATGAGAACGGAGAAGGTATCCTTCCAAGGAAGATCCATTGGTTGGACCCAGTAGAGCATTTCTTATGTATTTTGGTCTTTAAGAGCAGACGAAAGTTGTAGAAGGGAAAGTCCACCTTGTAGTTTTGATCATAGTTGCTGAGGAACTGAGTAGTAATTTTGCTTGAGGACTGAAGGACCAGACGTTTTCTTCCTCTTTTCTGTGACGAACAGCTTGAAAAAGCTTCTTTGGCCATTACCTGGTATTATATATACTACTCATTATAGAAGAAGTAAAAGAGCAATGCACATGAAAGAGTAACAGAGTTGAAGTGAGAACACAAAAATTAAATGGGAGACTAACTTGCAGAACAGGGTCCTTGACAGCATATATGTCTTCAAGAGTCATAATGGCCACAGTGGGGATGAAAGTCCACGTGTTTAAAATCAAACAATATACTGCGAAACTCCAGATGTAAAAACATCAGCACTAAGCAAGACTAAGAGGTATTAAACAGCATGAGATAACAACCTGCACTGAACCTGCAGGAGCAGCAGGTTGCAGGAACTGAGCTTGGTAAAGGAATCAGTCTATTCTCATATGCATGGCTGAAGGACAAAATACAGTTGCTCTACTTCCGTAAACAATTAATTTAACAAAGAGATGGGTTTGCTTTATGAATCATGGAATCCTCTCATCACTCATTCATTACTCGAACCAGTGTGTATTAAAACCCAGTTTCCACAAAAAGGAACTTCGCCTACATTTTGAAAGTCAAGACAACATTTCATTCCTAAGATTGGAGTAATTTGATTTGTAGTGACAAAGATTTTATGTCATTTTAGATTTATAAGTAAAACCAGATGAATTAAATGAAAAAAATTTGCAAGAGGACCAACTCAAAGTAATTACTCCAGTGTGGCTCGGCGTGACCACAGTAGTTCTCCCATGTGTTGAGTCTTATCAGATCCAAGGGGATGAATCTCTGTACAAAGACCTTTCAGAGTGAAAGTGGCTCTGGAGTACACGAAAAGCTGATTTCTGGCCTAAAAGCCAGATCTTACACATACCAAAAATGAGCTTAATGTGAGAAAAGATATCCCCATGTGTCTTAAAAGACACAGGAGAGGATATTTACATTAGGAAACTAGTAGCAAGGGATGATGAGCACAAATCAGAGGAGCAGATAGATAAACAGCACTTAGAAATCTCAATAAATTATGGAAGATGCAAAGGAGTTTTTAGACAACTCAGATAAGGCATTCAAGCTCTAGCTGGCTATAAATAAGCACAAACTACAGTTATGATCAATATGGTTTCTCTAAGAAGTTTCAAATGGCAGTCTGACAGCCTGTTTATCAAAAAAAAAAAGGGTCTGATTACCACTACCCCAGACATAATTTATGTTATGCTCCTTTTTGCTATTACTGTATTGTTTACATTTAGTAATACATTGAAATTTACGTTTAGTTTAGATATTTAAAGGAGAAATCACATGTTAAGGTTTAACTATTATCAAACATTTCACAAATGGGATGCTGTGTACACAAATCTATTTTAGTAGTTTCATTCAACTCTTAACCTCTCTGAAAAATACATGCCTTATGACTGAAAAAACACAAAACTTGGAAAAATCAGGTTTCCAAAGCATATTTAGTTACATTTTGATGTTTTGAACATCAAAAATAGTTTTTAAAAGACATGCTGAAAAACCACTACTGTAAAGATTTGAGTCTGCCTAACTGGTAGGTCTAGACTCATTAAATGTCAAAATACTGACTGTCTCTTATTTTCAGAACACAGAAATGTATATTTTTCATGTCACAGATGCCAGAGGAGAAAAGCAATTCAACTCCAAGCTGGCATGATATTAAAAAGAACTTCTGCAGAAATTTCAGGAACAACAAACCCACTTCAGGCCTAAGGAAAAGCCTGCAGAGAAGTGTCCTTACTAAAATTTAAAAAGAAAGGCTTTGAACTACAACATGGAAACAAATACAGACGTTTTCTGTGAGCTCAAGAAAAAAAAAAAAAAAAGAAAGAAAAGAAAGAGAATAGATTATTCCAAAACGGAAGTAAGTTCCTGGCACCTCAGCAACAAAAAGCTCACAGGACCAAATATGTTTAGTCTCTTCCCTTCATGTTTAGCTTCAGTTTTGCCTAGGAAAATGTTATCCTTTCAGATCAATAAATCTTAGTAATGGCCTCTGCAGAAGTCAATTTCCACTTTATTCTATACAGTAGGGAACACAGTATGAGAAACTCAAAGATTTATAAAGCATATATTGGGGTTGGGAAGAACTGCAGGTTAAGAGCAGATCTTGCCTCTCAAAACTTCAAAAGGCAGCAGAAGAGGAATGAGGGAAAATGAGGGCCAAAAGGAGACACTGATGATAGAAAAGAATAATTTAGGGTTTTCCTTCTTTAAACTGAAGGTCAAAAGAACCTAACAGTGGTTCATTAGGAAAAAAGCCCCAAATTAGGTTTAAAGCTGTAATAGTAATCTTTTTTCTTCTTTCTTTTTAATTATTTTTCTCTTTCTTTTTTTTTTTTTTTTAATAGGAGTCTTTAAACACTGGGCAGTACTCCCAAGGCTTGGCAGTTACCAATAGGCTGAAGATCACCAACCAGCTATGTAATGACTTAACAACACGAAATAAGGGCTTCACAGTCTGGCTTCAACTTAAATGGCACATGCCTACCTCCTCTGGTTTATCAGGGAGTATCTAAGAAAATGAACAGCTTTACTAACATCAGCTGAGAAATTCACAATATTGCCAGTACAACTGCCAAAATACAGTTTAAAACCAACTGTCAAATTCAACCAACAGCACAAGACTAGCTGGGTGATATGAGTTTTGACATATAAATCAAGCTCTGCTATTATCCACCTCATCCTCTATGATGATTTCATGCAAGACAGAAAACAACACCGCAGAACCACAGGGAAGTGTAGTCTTGGGTCCCCCCGCATGTGGGGAAAATGGTCTTGTTGAGAGAGGATTAGCTGGAAGTAAAATGCTCTGCAGTTAAGCTTGGATGAGGAACCATCCATATGATTTTACTGCAGCCTGCCTGACACAGTTCTGGCACAGCTGCACAGTCTGTGCAAATGGCATCCTCTCAGACACATCTGGACCTTACTTCTGGGGCAGACCAGGGACAGTAAGCAGTATATATGAGGCCACATATTTGGAGTGAGAAGAGTTTAGCTGTGTAAATGGGTGGTGTGCCACCCACACTCTGGATCAGAGAAAAGGTGCTGCACATTTTATTTGCAAATGTAGGTGAACTGTATGGCTAAAGGAGTGAGGATAACATCATATGGGCCAGCCAGAGTAGGAGCCTGCCAGCTTTGAAATGTATGATTCTGAAGGAGACCACCTCTCTCCAGAAGACCACATGGAAAGTACCCTCCTAAAACTGACACCTTGGGTATCCGAAGGTAGTTTTGTGGAGGTTTACTGAAAAGGCAGTAAGGCAGGACTACACAGCTGAAGAAAGAGGCTTAGGTTTGTAGCTGGGCTCTTGCAGATTAAAAATAAAATAAATAATGCCAGATAAAATAAATGCTACCTGAATCCACCTGAATGTCAACTCCTGCACTAAGCCTGGAGGTTAGTGAGGAAGAGTAGTAGTAGAGGTAAGCTCTTTACCTCTGTTTTTGTTGACCATAATTACCCAAAAGTAGCAACAGAGCTTCTGAAATGACTGCATAGTGATCTGCAGAGCCTGCTGGGGTCCTGCATCTCCTCCCTCCCAGTGGTACCTCATGTCAACAAGCTCAGAGCTAACAATGCAGGTAGCTATTGGGTAGCGGAAGGCCAAATAGGAATGGACGGGGAAGATTTTTCTAATTTCCCAGATAGTACCTGCTCTTCATTGTCCTGATATGTTGAAGAGAAATCATTAACTTATTTCATTAAACATGCTTTAAGACTTTTTGACTCACTGTGCCAGTCTTGTTCATGTGAAGGAAGAGTTGCGCACATGAATAGCCCTGTTAAATTACCGGTGAGTATGTTCGCATCTGTGCAAGCTTTATTGATATTATCAGGCTCTTTTAAGCTATATTGGATAGAGTATTATGAAGGATGTCTTTGCAATTCCCCAAAGGGAATACATGCACTTTCATTTCTGGTTTGCAGACACACAAAAGGGAGTGAAAGATGCAGTTTGCTGTAGGAGAAATTATTATTTTACTTTTTTTTTAAATCTAAGAGCACTTATCTTATTACTTCTTACTAATCTTAAATGCTTATTGCCAAGACAAAATTTTAATTGACATGAGAATTTATCATTGTAATAAGATATGTATTACCATAAAGGCACCATGAACTGCTGTTCCACAGAGCTGTTAACAAGGCATCCTGATGGCTCTCTAGAATAGTTTTGTGGACCATGATTTATTCAGGCAGATTTTTTAGGCAAAAACTCCAAGTATCCTGATAGGCTATACAAGGCAGAGGACAGCAAATAACTTAGAAAAGAGAAAATGTTGTCTTATTGTTAAGAAACTAAACAGACACTTGTCTGGTTGCATTTCTTTCTGTCACAGGTAACTTAATAACCATGATCAACTGACTAAATGCCACTGGTAAATTACAGAAATTATTTTCCTAATTCACAGAGTGTTTCTGATAGGATTGTGTAAAAAATGTTAACTAGAAAGTGGAGAAAAGAAGGTGTTTTACAAACAATACCCCAAAGATTGCTCTGCCAATTTTACTCAAAAAGCAAAAGTTTTTCCACCTTTTTTACTGGAAGAGAAGCTTGGAAGACTGCTAGTACCTTTCAGAAAGTTATGAGCATTTGCATAAAAAGACAAAAAAAAAATTGTCTAGCATGCGGTATGAATTCAACTCTTTTTTATTAAATATGTAGCTATGATAACAATTTTCACCACTCATGAGATATAACAACTTGCTTAACACTGATGCAAGATAGGATATAAGGAAAAACATAAAGTCAGTTAGTTTAGGAAATAGCGTCTTACTGATCTTGACATGACACCATTATAGACAGTAGACAAATCCAGAGGAAGGATTCAATTTAGAAAGACAAGGAAAAGAATAAATAAAACAAGCTAAGAAGAAGTTGAGAGATATTTACAGACACTAAATGATGAAAACATGAATTCATCTTGTATTAGTTTACATATTTAAAACTAATAAAATTTTTTAAAGACGTAGATCATGTGTGCTCACTTTCAGTCAGAAGTGGGACTGCACATTAATTTAACTGATTTTGTTAGCACAGGAATATGTACCTTTGTAATTTTGTATGAACTGAACTGTGCATTATGTTCAGAGCTGAAGGCAGCCTCTTTTTTCAAAATCTTGCAAGTTATACAAAGACAGATGAAGAAGGATAAAACATACAAAGAAGAATGATCAATATGATGGGGGCTCACGCCAGCTAGCTAGCATATTTCTGGTGGAAGGAAGAGGCATAATGAGAATGGAACTAGTTAAATAGAATAGATTTAGACAGACTGAAAAAAGTGAGAAAGGTAAAGAGGTAGATATGGAGGTGAGGTGAGGAAATTGTCAAACACTGAGTCTGAAGTAGGGAATGGGCAAATGGACAAACAATGCAAGAGAAGTTCTAGTCCAAACTGTGGTACATGTTTTCTGTACTTAGGAAACTGATGAAACTCTTACAGTTTCTGGGTGGCTTCTCCTTGATAATTTTCCCCCTAAATATTAGAGGTGTGGGAAGATATGTCATATGGATCCAATCACCTCCAGTAATGATATCTTCCCTGTACAGTGTAATACAGGAGAAACCATAAGGAACAAACCTCAGTTGGTCCTATTTTGTTCTTTGTGTTCAGTGCTATACAGATAATTTTTAATCCTTTTCACAATCTATATAGAACTAAAAGGATTAAGGACTCTGATTTTCCCTTTTGTAGAAACATTTCTATGAGGAATGCAGAGATGATCATGTGGCTCCCGTGTAGAACACTAGATCAAAAACTCATAAAGGGCATTGTCATTAGAAAAATACCACGTAAGGGGAAAGAATAGAGTTGGGGTAAGGAGGAGAAGTAGGTTTCTGGCTTTTGTCTACTTAATATCCCAAAGAGTAAGCAGAAGTATGCTTCACTTTTAAAAGAACTATAGCAAATTACACTCCCTACTCTACCTGAAGGATTCCCCCAAGGAGGTATCGTATTTGGTTGCAATTCTCCCAGTGGAGTAACACAGGACCCTATTTGCCTTCTCCATTGTGAGGTTGGTCACAGCAGCATCAGTTTAATTTATATTTTTCTGCTCTTCTATACTGTTGCATTATGTGAACTGTCTAACCTCATCTGTTCTCCATCCTAATTTTGTACTACAAAAGAACACTAAAAATATAAATGAATTGTTCTGTAAATTGTATTTCTAAAGAGCTTCTGAATTTTACTGAATGTGGAGATATTTAAACCATGCAGTACTTTATCTACCCTTTTCATTCACTTCCACTTTTCCAGCAAATGAGAGAAGTAAGCAGCACTTTTATTTGACTTTAAAAAGCACTTTGTTTCTAGAAAGTCAAAAACAATGGAAACAAAGTCCACAAGTAATGAAAAGTATACGTAAAATGTGTTCTAAAAAGTATCTACTGCTCACTATCGTACTTCCAGAAATAGCAGAGTCTCCTGAACTGTCCCATTTCCCCACAGTTTTAATTCATTAATCATGAAATTTTCCTTCAACTTTGAAAATTTGATTATTTCCTTTCCCACTTGTATTATGATGTCATACCACGAACTAGCTATGACAGAAAGAAATTAACAGATCACCTAATTCTGTGATTTTAATAGCAGTCTGAAGAATATTTTCATGAATCTTCTGTTTCTACTCAATATGCAATGGGGATTGTCTGACATTTTGTAAATGCTGTCATCTTGATTTCCAGAATTCTGTTCAGTGGTAGTAAAGCTTTCCCAAACAATCAACAATACAGGTGTTTTCCATTTGCATGCATATTCAAATGAAAATGTTTGCTCTGGATGGTTTTGTAATAACTTTGCAGAGGATTTTTTTTGTTGGTTTGTTTTTGGGTTTTTTCCCCAAAAAATTATGGCCAGAGAAAATGAGGAAAGTAAGTTAAATCTTTTGACAGTCTTTGTGCAAAGCAACTGGTTTTCTTTTGTTGGGCTATTTGAACACTGCCTGCCACACTGAATATCACATGCTCATTTTTCCTTGCTCTGTCTTTGCAAACCACAATCTTCAGCTTCAAACAGAAAAGTAATATTGAGGAGCCCTATATTTAGTCTTCTTGTAATATGGTATATCAGCAGGAGCAGTTCCATCACTCAGCTGGAACTCTGCCATTTCCTTGGTTGACATTAGCTGGAGAATCTCTTTTCTTGAGAGGTGTAGAATCTGAAAATGGCTCTTTAGATACAACCCTGATGTTATAAGACTTCACTGAGGTGAAGTCACCCCTGGATAATTAAAAAACATGGATTGAAAAACTTATTGACTTCACACATGAGTCACAGAAATATGCTACGGGTTTGGAGCATATGCTTCATGATTTCCAAAGAGTTTAAAAAAATTTTTAATTTTATTTCTATTTTCAGCTTACTTAAACAATGATAAAGTCAAACATATTTTGTTTCTTCCTTGGAATAAATTGTTCTACTTCCAGAAGCAGGATTTGAAACAACTACTTTCCCAGGAAAAGCATGTTTAGGAAAGCATGGTTTTGCCTGATTTCAGAGTCCATTGGTGACTGCCAGCACCTGCAATAAACACTGGACAATATGCTTATCTGCACTATTTGATGAAACCAAATCAATAGAAAATCCAAATGTAGGTGCCATAGTGTCTTAAGCAGAAGTATCCTGCTACCCACACATGGCTTCCCATTTTGACTGATGTTTTGGGAATGTGAGGCAGGCAAGCTCACAGGTCGATGCTGAAAGGTATGACCCTGCTGGCCCCATATTTTGAAACATGCCAGAAGCCTGTGTACAAATAGAGCTCTTTTCCTCACTTCACAAATTTCAGCAGTTTAACAAGTCCCTGAAGTGAGGCAGAATGCAAAGCCTCATCCAAAGCATCACAACACGAAGCTGGAAGCCCTCTGGAGATCTGCAGTCCGCCAGTGCCTCCACTCTGCTGATCTTGTCTAAGCTGTGCTGAATGAAGGTCAACCTTTCAATTAATGCCTATTCCACCGAAGCAAATTGCTTTTTTTTTTTTTTCTGAATTGATATGATATAGGAGACTTTTTTTATTATTAATAATTTAAAGGTTCCATCTTTATTCCCTTATCCAATGGCCTGCTTTAAAGCATTAGTGGAGAATACTAATAGGGCTACTTTCGCATAGGAGAGGCTGGTGTAAGAAAGAGTACCTATAATAAGGTTCAGCATGAGGCATAGGTAATCCCGAGGTACTTTGTGATATTTGATTTGACTTGTGGTCCTTTGCAAAAGCGGCAAAACATGCTTGAACCTGATAAATGTCCTGTAAGAGAAACAAAAATGTCTATTGTCCAGAGAATAAAATTACTCCCAAAGGGATATGTTGCTTTAAGAAGGAATATTTTCCATATCCAACTTATTTCTAATAACAGAATGAGCTAGAGGAAGAGACAGAGAAAGGCCAGATTTAGATGACTCTTCAAGCCTCTTCTATTTAGGCTCTAACAGTGCAGTATAATAAAGTTTTATAAAGAATAAGATCTTCCCAGTAAGTACCTTATTAGCTATCCGCTGGTTTGGAGTGGTTTAGTTTAAACACTGCTAGCTTTATGTTTAATAAATATTTCAATAGACTTCAGAACTCTTCTAAAATTTCTTTTTTCATTATAAATTTTCCTGGGGAAAGCGTATATTTTCCTTTATAGGTTGATAGCACCTACAATTTTGGGATCCTGAACTTGCTTGTCTACAGTTAAATTATTGATATGAACAGCACTGCAGCTAATGCAGCATGTCTTATGATTGCATTCTTCAGGGCTTGGACCAATATTGGCTGGGGATGTCTTTAATAAAGACAGTAGGTAATGTTTTTCCAGTTCTATTTGTCAAACAAAAGGAATATTTCTCATCAGCACAAACTTCACTTAGCATCCAAACTCTTGCAATGTGCTGATCTTGTGAAAGAAAAAGGGGGGCCAACAACTTGAAAATTCTTAGCAATGCTGCGTGGGACTTTTTTGTTCTCCATCCCTTCCTGTTTGGCTTCAAGTACTTTGTGGTTTGTAGATATTAAAACACTACATTCCTGGAGAATAAATACTGATACATCCAATAGCGTATGTTTTTTTCTTTCTAAGACAAGCCTTCTTGTCCACATGGAGAAACAATTCTTTTCACTTTCTAATGTCTTTGCTGTTATGGTCTTCAGTGCACTCATCAAAAAGGGTTTCTGGTTTCTGCCTAAATCAGTTGGCCAATTATTCAGATTTCCATTTAAGAAGCCATCGGCTGTATCCTTCACATGTAAAAGATGCCCCCAGTATTTGCAGAAATTTAAATTTATTGACTGAAGATGGAACCAGCCGAGTATCAGTGAGACTGATACAGTACAACAGAGGCATCTCACATAGGATGAGAAGAGAATCCTGAAAGTAAGAAAACCTGGAGATGACGAAGGAAAAGTCTTGAAAGGCATCTTTATGATTTGCATAACTGGGCTATTCTGACTACTCATTATTCAAACTTTAAAGTGGGGAAACATCTAGATGTTTCAAGCATATGAATGTCATAATACAACTGGTGATGAGACAGCATATCCTAAAAGAATATAGGACTGAAGAAGCCATGTACCTCAGAAGTGAGATGTCTAGTGTCCAGTAGAATGCCAGTCTCGCCACCCCTAGGGTAAACCAGTATATTTTCCCCTTTTCATGAGCTAAATCGGTAACAATATAGACTATTAATTATTTTGGCTAATGAATGTGTGTCTGTAGGAAAAGGCTAAAAAAAGGGAAGAAGTGCTTCACAGAGGACAACATAAAGACACCTTTCGCATCTTGGTGTTATGGCTTAAAGCCTTAAATCACTATGGGAAATGAAAGGACACTGCTTGTCCCACCCTCCTGGTGAAAGTGGCTGACCGAAGGACTTCATCACACACACACACACACACACACCACACACACACTTATAAACGTGCAGAGAAGACTTGCACTAATCTTTCTTGTTATCGCCAGCACTGAAAACACTACTCTTCCTTTTATTCTCTTCAATATATACTGCAAGCAGCTCCAAGCTTTTCTCATTAACCTCTCTTTTCTATACTTATCAGCATCTTTTCCACATTGTTGGGGCCATTTTCCAAACAATTGTTTGAGGGGAGGGGAAAAGCCAAAGCAATAATGGGCTCAGGGTCACAATTGAAACTGCTCCATATAATAAGCAAACCTGAAACAGTAAACTCAGAAAGAGAGAGGGAAGGAGAAGGAGAGAAAAGAAAATGCTGACTTGGGTCAGGGGTCAGCTCTCTGATCTCATTGTCAGCGCCTCTGCCTTTTGCGTTATGGAATTTGTCTTTCATTACCCTGTCTGCCACTCCTGTCAATACACCCTGAAAAGACTTCTCAATAGGAAATTGTAAAGTTCTGGTTGAGGTAACAGGGGGAACTGCCTGCCGAAACCAGCTTGTGACTCACCGCAGTTTCCCGGGCCTCCGGTCTGGTGCCGACCTTTCCTCAGCATTGCCCAACAGAGCATCAACAGCGACTGCAAGGGAAAAGGGATTCCACAGCCCCCCCCCGCCCCGGAAAAACAACACAGGCAGGGCATCCCTGCTGCTTGAGGTAATGTGCAACTTTAATATGTGAGCCCCTCGGGTCCTACAAAGGTAAACAACACGGGAAGCCTATTAATAAATAAGAATATAAAAAATTCATTTGTTTCACCACGAGAAAGAACATAATGCTCCTCTGAACCAGGGGATGGGGTAAAATGAAAGCTCTGTTAACAGGAACTTTACATGTCATATACCACGAAGATATCTAATATTGGTTTATTCCCTCTAACCTCCTTCCTGACATCTGAACAATATCAACTTATACCGAAGGTCTTTCCAATTGACTAGTCAATTATCATTAGCACTGTTAAATGTCCCAAGGAGGAATTTTAGTGGGTACAAATTCATGAATACTTCCAATGTTCAAAATATTTGGCCATCAATATCCCATTTGCAATGTCAGGTTTTCTTTTGTTTTCTGGTTATCCTTCAATTTTAGCTACACTGTATTTAAATACGTTTTTTTAAAAAAATTCGAAGTATTTTCTTCCAACCAGTGTAATCTACTCAGATTTGTGATGCAAAACCTAAAATTAGTTATATGACTGGTGAACTTATAATATTCTTCACTGGAAACATTTTCTTGAAACAAGGATCACAAATCCACTGTTTGTTTCTGAAGTTCTGGCAAATTGTAATTAAAGCAAGTTTTTCCCCAAAAAACAATTTTATTCAGACAGTCTTTAGACAACAATGAATGTCAAAATTTCAATGTCCTTGCAGGCAAATACAGATCCACGAAGCCACACTTCAGTCTCTGCACAGTCCTACTCATGAATGTACTAGGATATGTCTCTTCTAGCTGCAAAATTTAGAAGCAACAATTGTCTAAGTTTACCAAAAAGAGCTGTGGTGTGGCTCATTGAATCCAAAATAATACAACTTCCCCTTCCTATACAAGTGAAAGCTCACTAAGGAGGATATTCTCACTTTCATAACTTTTTCTGCAAAATTCCAGAAGTCCAAAGCAGTCCAAAGGTTGAAATGGTTTAGTCTTTTCAGCTTAAGAAAGTATTCTGATATCTTCCTATGTACAATGATTAGTTTCCCTACAGTCCTTCAGTCTAGAGGTGGAAAAAAAAGCATCAATAGACTGGTCTACATCAAAATTTGACATTGGTGATGGCAGGAGTTGGAATGAGGGAAGAAAAGGAAGGGAAGGGAAAGGCAGGTGAGGGGGAAGGGAGGGAGGAGGGGAGGAAGGGAGGAAGGGAGGAAGGGAGGAAGGGAGGAAGGGAGGAAGGAAGGAAGGGAGGAAGGGAGGAAGGGAGGAAGGGAGGAAGGGAGGAAGGGAGGAAGGGAGGAAGGGAGGAAGGGAGGAAGGAAGGAAGGAAGGAAGGAAGGAAGGAAGGAAGGAAGGAAGGAAGGAAGGAAGGAAGGAAGGAAGGAAGGAAGGAAGGAAGGAAGGAAGGAAGGAAGGAAGGAAGGAAGGAAGGAAGGAAGGAAGGAAGGAAGGAAGGAAGGAAGGAAGGAAGGAAGGAAGGAAGGAAGGAAGGAAGGAAGGAAGGAAGGAAGGAAGGAAGGAAGGAAGGAAGGAAGGAAGGAAGGAAGGAAGGAAGGAAGGAAGGAAGGAAGGAAGGAAGGAAGGAAGGAAGGAAGGAAGGAAGGAAGGAAGGAAGGAAGGATCCTTTGGGTATAAACCTGCTCTGGTCTGGAGTCCTCCATGGCCTGCAGGTGGGTATCTGCTCCACTGTTAACCTCCATGGGCTGCAGGGGGACAGCCTGCCTCATCATGGTCTTCACCACAGGCAGCAGGGGAATGTCTGCTCTGGCAACTGGAGCACCTCCTCTCCTTCCTTCTTCACTGACCTTGGTGTCTGCAGAGTTGTTTCTCTCACATATTCCCATTTCTCTTTCCAGCTGCTGTGGACAGTAGTTGTTTTTCTCCCTCCTTCTTAAATATGTTGTCACAGAGGTGCTACCACCATCACTGATTGGTTCAGCCTCGGCCAACAGTGGGACTGTCTTGGAGCCGGCCGGCATTGGCTCTGTCAGATATGGGGGAAACTTCTAGCAAATTCTTATGGAAGCCACCCCTGTGGCCCCCCCGCTACCAAAACCTTGCCATGCAAACCCAATCCACCTATTTAGAAAGAGGAATCAACAACTCTCAACGGGTCATGGGAATCTCACCATGATAGGAAAATTGAGACTGGACTTTTTAACCTAAAATTTATATGTTCTAGTTCAAAGTGAAATTAATTTTGGCCAGTCCTATAGTCTTTGTTTTTCATGAAGCCAGATTAGAGAATCACAATGATTCTTTGTATCCTAATAAATCCCTAAAAGGAATGGAGGACCTGATCCAATCTGGATTTTTTAAAGTTTGCCTTAGAAATGAGAGCTTTCAATTCTTATTTGGATCCCTGAAGATCTTCTCATTGCTCCCCATCTCAGGTGCATCCAAAATGGACAACCAGCTGTGCTTCAGAAATCAAGCTTCACAAAATAGTTGTGTATTGCTTTCTACTGCGCATACTAACGCGTAGTTACTGGAGACTGCTCATTAGTAGGACAGACTGCCCCACTTCTGTAGTCAGGTGTATTTGGCAAAGCTCAGTATCTGAGGAGGCTTACATAACAAAGTCCTTCCGGGCACTGACATAGAACAAATGCCACCAAGTTTCTGAGTTCATCTGGAGAAAAAGTAAATGGTACAATGCACACGCAAGTGTTCCCCGTAGGCCAAAGCAAACTAGATTATCTATTAAGTAGAACCAAACTCTGATACAAAGGTGAGCTTTGGAATGTGGAGAGTTGGCTTTTTCTTTTCCTGAGATCCTCTTATGTGCTTGTATCAATGTAGGAAAAGGTAGTATTGTATCTTAGAAAAAAGCACTTGAGCCATTTTTTGGTGTCTTACTGGTAGGTAAAAAGTCTAACCCAACTCAAAAGTCTAACTGTGTCATTTCAGTACACAAAAGTGAATTTCACCCACAGCAATCCCACTAGCCAATTTACCAACAGATGTTGTTTTACAGGGAGATCTATTAAATGAATTTGTTCTTCATTAAGAGACACTATGTTATAAAGTTTCCCCCAATAGCTTTCCAAAGCACACTTGCTCCCAATTTGGTTGAAGTCCAGTCTTTGCTATAAAGTGTAAAATATTTGGCTGCTAACTAAAAATATATAGCAAGCAAGAAACACTTTTTAATTAATATAAAAGAAGTAGTTGTATTATTAACAGTGGTACTGGGAAAAAGTCAGTTTTATTTTTCCTCCTAAATTATTATTATATGTCTCCCACTGCTGGCATTTTCTTTGAAATAATCGTCCTTTTTCCAAAAGGTAATGGATACTTTTACCTTCCATACTTTCCCTTTATGAGCATTTATAAGCCTCACTGCACATACTTTACCCAACAGGTAAGGTTCTACCTTATAAAAAAGCAATTTAGCTTTATAGATTTGGCAATACTGAACACTTGGGTAAATGAAGGGTGCCTCATTTAAGAAATGGCATATCTGAAAGGGCCTGTTATCACAGTTCTAAGTCAGTGTAAAAACACCATCCAGTACACTACTTTGATATGGATGGAAACTATTGCTTCTGGCATAGTCTCACATTGGTGGGTGCCTGGAAACCTTTGAGTATATGCTTCAATTTAGCTGGAGACAAGTTGGTGTATATCTTCAGGATGAATTTTTTATTTGAAACTCTGTTCTTTTGTATAGGAAAACATTTGTACAGAAATTTGACATATTATTTGCTCAAGTTTGTAAGATACATTGCTTTCCAAAAAAAGGGACTTCAAAGGAAGCATTTCTAGAACAAGATTGAATCATAATGAAATTTTACCATATTAAATGTTTCACTTTCTATATTCCAATTTTAAACAATTGAAAATTCAGACATCCCAAAATTGTTTTCATTTGAAAGAAAAACAAGTCAGAAATGGCAGAAAGTGGTAATTAAATATTAGGTTTTATGATGTTAATGAGTTTAACATTTTATAATAACCCCAGGTTATTTTATATTATCCTTAAGTTGGCAGAAAATAAAACATACAAATACTACGGTATTTGATGGTCACTTTGTCAGCTATGCCTATGGTCATTTTTTATTAGAACATTAAGCGATTGACTTTAAAACTTCATCAGTGAAACAGAATAAGAGTACTTTTGCACAATTCTAACCTTCAAATAAGTCTCTTTATTTCATTCATCATACAGTAGTTTGAGGTATCTTGTAAACTGCTGGGGTGGTTTTTTTTTGGCAGAGTGTAATTTAAAATTATTGCAATGTTATTTTGGTTTTGGAGTTTGTCTGATTTTTCTTTTTTTTTTCAGAATTAGGGGTTGGTTTTCTGGTGTGTTTGTTGCTTTGGGCTGGAAATTCTTTGTCTCTTAGTGATAATTTAATTTGAAAAGGAACAGATGATCTTAGATCTTAGTCTTCAAAGTAACAATCTCTCCCTACTTTTGAAATGTTCCCCAAGATATCCAAATACCTTTCAGCTTATTTGTCCCGGTGATCCTTTAGCAATAACAAAGTTGGGGAAGTCTTTTACAACTCTCTATTATTGTATTTTGTAAACAATTTATCTACCGCTTCTTCAGAGCTGTTGTCACCCATAATCCTCTCTTGTGTACCATTGACAGAGTGACCTTCATACTCACTGGCTCATCCATCATACAATGAACTTTTCACTCTACACCATGCTCATCCCTTCCTAGTAAGGGAAACCTTTGTCCACATCCCACTTTGCCATTCACTAGAGATTCTGTACTTGTGCAAATGTGTATCAGAAATGAAAAAGGAAGAAGTGGAAAAAGATCACTAGCTCAGCACCTTTGAAAGTCAGTACACATGGTTACCTTTAAAGCACATCTATCATTCTCATTTGCAGTGCTTTAGCTGATAAGCCGCCCCCATTTGTGCTCCCCCGTTTGACAGAAGCTACCTAGTGAATCAGTAACAGCGAAAAACTGACTGTCATTTGAAAGATGCACTTCCCCTGTATCGTAGGATGCTCTGTGCATTTCCTCACATGCCTAAATTTAGGTATCCCAATGTAAAGAATTTGCATTTTAAATTATAAACAAACTCGTTAACTGAACAATATTAAAGAATGCAGATAAAATGATACTTCCTATCTTCTGTAATTGGCAAAGAGTGTTTTCAAAGTTGTTACACAAAACATTATTAAGGACAGGGGATTAACCCTGCTCACGTATTTATGTATAAAATCTTGTGTACTCTGGCACTAAAATGTTTCTGCCTCCTCCAGAAAACAAGTTAAAACATTCCATCTTGGTTCAGTTCTATTTGTATTTAATTCTTATTTTGGTCTGCTTTTATTGATATGATACTTGACTAAAAGTCAATCTTGGGTTTTTAAAATCACCTCCCCAACTGCTTATTGTGTATGAATATAGAACCAGCACCATTTGAGAGAAATGTTTACTCTTAAGTTAGCGCAATGACATAGAATAGGAAGTGGGTTATTGGATTCCAATGACTTGTTATTGTTTTACCATTAGGTTTTTTTTCTTTTATTTTTACAGAGGTTTTAAAAAAAGGTTTAAAATGGTATATGCATATTCTTTTTTTTTTAAATTATATATGACAGAATAAATCATGGAACGATCTCAAGCTTGGAAAAGGGGAAAAGAATTATTGAACTCTGTTTAACTATAGCAAGATATACAGCAAGCTTCATAGCTGATGTGGAAAATTAAGGTCTGGCACTGGTATGTCACTGCCGTTGACAGATAATGAATGTAAGTAGAATTTGTTATGTTTAAAGTTTTGTTTCATTTGCTTCATGAAGATAGAGTTGGACTCCAAACATTTTCTGTTTGTTAGCTATCATTTATCACAATTATATGCCAGCAAGTTTGCACTAAAAGTCCTATTTACAAAATACTATAAATTAGCTACTTACCAAGAATTTATCTGCTTTTATAAAAAACAAAACAAAACAAAACAAAAAACAACAACAACCAAAAAATAAATCCCAAACTTTTTAGACTAAAATTCATGACAGGAAATCTAATCAGGCTATAAATGCCCTGTGAACACCTTTTTTTTTCCCCCTCATCAGAAAAAGAGTATTTCTACTTTGTATTCTAGAATTTTGCTGTTTTGCTAATCCCAGAATCATGGACTTGAACTCTCTCTCAGACACGTTGACATAACTCAAAAATACAGACTGATGTAACTTAAGTAATTTACGCCAGAGAAAGTGAATCATTACAACACAGGAGAAAGGAGTATCTTACTCAAAAATCAATCACTTGCCAAGTATTTTCTCCAGCTTTGCCTCATAGGTGCTAATCTGTGAAACTTCCAAACCTTTATTTCTCAGTTGCATAAATTTCATTGCCAGAAAGGTTTTTAGCTTAAAGTTTGTGCCTTATAGTTGTGTCTAAGTAGAGGAAAATATAAGGAAGTAAAATATTTTTAATGTAGACCCTAGGCAGCAAGAGTAGTACTAATAAATATAAGTTAAAGTTGAATGTGTGTGCATGTTTGTCAGAGGGTGGGTTTTTTGTTGTTTATTTAATGACACCCCTTCCTCTTTGGTTTGCTGTATATGGACTTCTTTATAGGATTTTGTGATATGTGCTTGGGGAGGGTTCCTCTTCCCTCCTTTCACAGGTAAATTCTATTACTAGTTTTGCTGCAAGTTCATAATAAACAATGGTAGAGATTTGTAGAGTGAGGTCTACTAGGTTAAGGAAAATTACTTGAGGTAAGCACCTAAAAACTACAAATGCCTTTGAAATATCTCTTCAGATTGTAAATTGTTAGGGTTAACTTCTCCTTCGGTGGGATCAAGCCTTTGCTGTCCACAGAACAGAAGCACCTCTTAGTTACAGTGGATCCCAGTGCCGAAGATATTCCTCATTTCTACTGAGTAGCAAAACAAGGTGCTGTCACAGTGGGCATGATCTGCTGAGCATCAGACAACTAGGAGGAGGTACACAATACCTCTAAGGGGAATAGACTTCTTGTTTCTCTGCAAGATCACAACCACTTGTACTTGACTGAATGTTCACTTGCCAGATATTTGGGACCCCCCTGCCCAGCTCAGAGACTCAATACACACAAGAAATCAATTTACGCCTCATAAGTGTAGCTGTGAGGTTAAAGGTCAGGATTTCCTTCCCAATACATTAATGCCACAATAAGAAATTACAGAAGTATTGTATATCACCTAAAGACAAAATCTCCTTTACAATGTCAACAAAACCATCAGCTACTGAGAACCTTAGCTTAACTGTTGAAATTCATCTCTTTATAACTAATAGAAGTCAGAGAGGACTTTATCATTGGATTTCCATTCACTTACACAACCTGCATACAGGGTGAATAACAGACAAAAATAAAATATTGTAGCATTTCTAAAGGGAATGACTTCAACAGGAGACCAGCTTTAAGCTGAAGGAAAACCTTTTGCAAGTAGAAAGCATGGTACCAAACAGGTTGAGTTAATACTGTTTTTGCTGTTTTTCTGCCTTGTCTCTCAATCTTAAGTCAGCTGAGCAGCAGCTTTCTTAGTGGGAAAAAACAGGAGGAGGTCAGGCGGAATGACCTCCCTATTTTGTCTCCCAGTGGCCTGCCTCCCATTTACTACACCTTTTGACATCCTTAAGTAGATATCTCTTTAAGTGTTCAGTCAGTAAAACAAACTGAAATGCAGGCAAAGGAAAGGGGGATGGGGAAAGAAGTATACACTGTAGGGCTCAGATTGAATGTAAGGCAAGCACAACCCATGAATGCTGTATCTTACTTCTTCATCCAACGATCAAATATAGTCTATTATTCCACATATTCAAAAAATACTAATTTACAGTTTACTACTAAACTACTACAGTTTTCAAACTGTGTCACTGAGTGTCACTTGGGACAAATTGGCCATATTGTAAAATAAGCTCTGGAGTTACATTTCACGGACTCTGCTAATTCAGCAGCTTTTGGAAGTTATTAAAATTAACTTGACTAACGAACGAAGAGTGAGGAATGTTGGTGTGTACTATACTTAATGAATCCATGCAATGCATATATGAGAAATCAATTCATTCAGTAGTTGTGGTGGAACATATGTGAGATGTGTGATAAAGGGATCTATGGCTTGGAGAATATTATTTCAAGACTGTTGTGGAAAAGTTCCAGATGTTCTGCAAAACTTTTACGAGCTTTTTTCAATTTGTAAATTATACATTTCCCATCTCTTGCCATTATCCGTTAATTAACCAGTTTAAATATTATGTCTTGAAAAGAAATTCTTAAATAAATATCAGCTGCAACCCATGCAGTTTAAATAATCAGGATCATAAATTTCAACATCCTTTACTGGTTGGATGTACCTGTTTTCATCTGTAATCCCTATAAAGAAAGCTGAAAGATGTGGTAGGGATTTAAGACTGCAATCATTGGTAAAGCACTTTACAAGAAAATGGATTTAAAAGATTTAAAGAGGACTACGAGCCATGCTCAACATATCAAAAAGCTGGTGAGTTTTTAGTTTTTCAGGCTTCTTATTCATTTCTTCTCCGATTGCCAGAGTGGTAAAGCTGATCTAAAGTTCTTACGTTAATCAGTTCATTTCAATGTATACAAAAACTGGAAGTACAAAAAATTTTTCATGAAAGAGTAAGGATTTTAGGAAGATCAGACTCATATAGCTGTAATTGGGTACATATCTTTCTTTCAAGTGTAATTCATTTGAATGACTTTTTTTTTTAATTTTAAAAATGAAATTGTCTTTCGTTATCTTTTGCTGAATCTCACTGTGCAGCTCCCCACGCTGCATATTTTAAAGCAACTTCCCAAGTAGAAAAACTACCCTTTTTTTCAGTAATCTATTATTCATTTTAATACAAATCAATCCCTACTCAGAAAAAATCTCTTGGTAAACAAATGAACATATTGTTTATATCAGTGAAATGTGTTATTTTCTATTGCTGTGCGTACCAACTGGTTTGAGAAAGTCAAACTAGGTGTTAGCTTGGCATTAGTACTGGGTCAGATGAAAGAAAAAGGAAAGCATTAAGAAATCAATTTTTGTCAGTCAGGTGAACAAATATGAATGAAATACAGAGATATCTGGCTTCAGATGTGCTAATAGTAAAAGAATTCAGAAAAAGTCAACAACATCAATGATATTTAAAGAAGGAACTAATTCACATCCCAAAGATCTCCTAAAACATGTGTTAGCACATTGCATTGGCATGTACTGGGAGAAGGCAGGGCACATTGTAGACCTGAAGGCTCTGTTTCCTTTGAAAAGAAATCTCTGGATAACAAAAGATCCTGCCTGGATCTGCTCAAAACATTTTCACAAACTTTTTTTTTTTCAGAAATATGCTTCTTTGGTAAAGCCAAGAATTTATGCAATGACATATGTATTTATAAAGCTTTTGATGGGAGGATTCCCAAATTTCATGGCTGTGTGGTTAATCTGGGTGTTTTAAAACAATCTTCTTTAGGGAAAACACAGGATTTTCCTTTGCTCCATGAAGCCAAGCAGCTGCATCAGCGTAATGCTGCTCACCTATTAAGCCCTTTGAAAAATAAAAGTAGTCTAGCTCAGAACTGACACTGTGATGGCACGGCTTCCAAAATGGGGTTATTCAGGATCCTATGTGCAGGCAGAAGCAGTCCAGGACAGGCCCTCAGTATGCAAACATTCCTCTAGAAGCAAAGGCATTACATTCTCATGGTTAGGCAGCCTGACAGCAGTCTCTGTCTATACTTTATTCATCAGAAGATCCATTTTCTTAGATATATCATTTCTGGAGAAAGGCAGAACGGAGAAATCAGTCCCTGCATCCCTAAAAACTGTGTATGAAATTCTGAAATACTAGAGCACACTATTGAAAACATGATAACAGGATACATAGTCTAGATGCTGCAGATAAAAGCATCCCCAAAGTATTTAAAATCCTTTTTATTAGGAACTGTCTTACACTTCAGTTGTATTAAAAGAGTGGATTTATGTAATGCTCAGGTTTTAAACTTTTGATGATGATCTGATGATTAAAATTTTGATTTTTTTTGTCCATATTTAACAAACTAAATTTCTTTGCATATTTAGATAAATCTGTTGCACATGTTAGAAAATGCTCTATTTTCTTTTACGAGTAATTATTTTAAAATCAGTTTACATAAAGGAGATGCCAGTAACATATTTTTCTCTTCAGTGGTTAACACATTTCTTAAACTGGCCTTCTGAACTTGGCATTTTCTCTTCAAAATGTCCCATTAATTCCTATTAGGGAGCTACTAGTAAAGAAAATTGCATGTTAACTTTTATCAATCTGTATGAATAAATGTTAACCATTCTCAGTTAAAAGCTCTCCTTTTAGCTCCACTCAAGTGAAAACACCTAAAGCAGCGCACACGTTGGCAAATCATTCAGAAGATTAATGCACTTAGGCCTGTACAAAGAGTCAGAGATGTGTATTAGCATTATAGATTTTAATTTGAAATGATGTCAGTCTTTTCTCAGCTGCATTGTAGTGCAAGGACTGCCATCTGCTTATAATAATGAATCTGACAATCCACGTAAATGTGATTTGCTGCTCCTTTTGCCAACATAATGGCCTGGATATTGATCCTAATGGTGGAGCAGTTGCTGCCATTTCATTCAATAGAAGTGGGAGGACAGGGTGCAAGAGTGAAATTTCCAGGACTTCTGCTCGAATGACAGCTAAGAACAGAGCTGTGGGTTTTTCACTGTCAGAGGGGATGCAGATATTCCTCATTCTCAGTCTTCTCCTGGAATGAACCATAGAACTCTGGGCCCCAAAAATGAAACAAACAAAAGTAAAAGAGAACATCTGAAAGGAAAAGGAGCTCACAACAAGAAATAGATAAAATTAAAAACTTTCCCCCATACAGCTGTTCATTCTTGTTCCTGTTGATGACAAATGAGACGGTAATGGGAGGTGGGGGGAAGAGGTATAAGAGTTTCCACATTAAAAGGCAAGTTTGGACCCTGGCAGTGACTTTTCTCTGTACTGAGAGAAATGAGATGTCTGAGGTGCAGCATTTTGTATCTGTCTAATTTGTTCAGGAACATTTACACCCTTGAAGAAAGGCATTTGATGGCAAAAGCTAAGTACCATTCAGAAGTCACAGATCTCAGAGGCAAATTTCTCTCCACCTAATAGTAAATACAGGGATTTTATGCCTGCGTTTTTGTCACCGCAGTGCAGAACTGTGCATGTCCCTCAGGATGGCTTTCCTCCAGGAGATGGAAACCTGTTTCCCAGGAAGTGCTCAGACTCGGAGCTGTCTAGAAGAGAGGCAAGGGGCTATTTCCCTAAGCTACAACAATTATTATGTGTAAGTTGATTCTAACTCCACTGTTAATATGATTTGTGTGGGGCCCGACAGTATTACAGTACCTTTATAAGAGGGTGCATGGCTGTTTCCATGACAGCTGGAATAGGTAGGGATGGAAAATGCCATTTGAGATAGCTCAGAAGTGTTTGATTGGTACAAGACATAAGGTTAGTAGCTTTAAGGAATAAACTGTGACACTGAGGCTGATTTTCTTTAAAAAGTGGAGTTCACATGTATTGGCATGTTAATAATTAATAGATTTTAACTAAAGTAGTTAAAAGATAAAATCGCTGTTAATTTTACCTCAACCAGTTCCCAGACCAGGCAGTGTGACCTCAGTGACTGAAATACTAATCTCCACGGCTATTTGAAGTGGTTGCTCACACTACACTCAAATTTTACAGCATACCAAGGAGTGATATATGAAGCATCTTATATATAAACCCATTCCATAACTGTTCCTTTACTTCAAACAGCTTTAACTACTGATTTTTCAACTTTCATTTCTAACCTTGTAGATTGTTATATTTATAAATGGAACAGACACTGCTCATTTCAAGATATCCCCAACAATCCATCATCTTCATGTCATTTGATCTCCTAGGACTAGAATTTTGAGAAATGTTCTCAAAGTGTAAAACTACTTACAAGTAAGAGCTGCAGCATGCATGTGAAATGTCTGTATTATTCTATTAACACTAACCACACAGCCTCTTGATTTAATATAGTACATCCTAGAATACCTGGCATCCTCTGCCTTACTTGAAGGAATAGGCTTTTATTGCTTATTTCCCACAGAGCAGTGCAGCAGTGAGCAAAAGCCTAGTAAGAGGCAGAAAATCTACACAAAAAGGGGAGGGTATGAAAGATATAGAATAAAAGAAAAAAAAATCCAAACCCATAAACACCATAAAAAATTACCAGATCAGCACAAAACTTATTGTCCTATCTTTTACCTGATGGCTGGTGACAATGAAAAACACCAGTGATACTCAGCTGACAGTCAGAAACACCCACCTGCCCTGAGGCAAGTAGGCAAACAGAATTTGGCACAACCATAGAAAGGCATTATTCTCAGATACATATATAAAACTGAGGTGAGTTAGTACTAACGACAGCCTCTTGTGTGACTGACACAGTACATGTCAAACTGAAACACATCTCAGAATAGGGGAGAAAATTGTTCTTTCATCTTTCTTCCTATTATTCCCCTCCAGTGTTTCTGCTCAGGTAGTGGCAGACAAGCACCTCTAACACAGGCTCTTAGGTCCGATGCCCAGTCCCCTCTTGTAGTGAACTTTCATTTTGCTATGCTGAAGACCTGCTTTCCCACAGGACTTCCCTACTGGGCTCTTCTTAGAGCTGCATTTCCACTGCTGTTCTTTTTCTGCAAGGAAACATCAGGTTAAAAAAAAAAAAAGTTAAAATTAGTATCACTTCAGAATTCCCCTGTGTGGAAATCATTAGGTAAAACCTGTTTGCAGTCAGAGTGGATGCCTTTAGAGGATGTGGATTGGACCTAGATGCCTTCTACCCTTATTGGTTAGTACCTGTTAGCCATATTCCAGTACCGTTTAAGCCACTATCAGCTATTCAGTACAGCTCTCCAGATGCATATCTTTTATTTTGATTCAGCCTTCTAAACTGCTTTGTCACAGGAAGAAGGGCAACCATTTTGGCTAGGTACAAATTGGTAGGAAGAAACTTGTATTCCAGTCCCAGTTTCTAAGGCTGTAGGTGTGTAAGCTGCAGAATCTCATGACTAGCTTGTTTGTATCTCAATAAAACTGCTTCCATAGGCACTCTTTTCTGGGAAAGAGGAAGAACTAAAATAAACTGAAATATCTTTAAATCTGATGAAATACAGATCATACTTTTGGACATCTATATAGTTTCTTTCAGATTACAACAATAATGTTTGTATATTCAAAAGCATGTATACAAATAAATAAATACTCAGTATAAGTATCCTACCCATATAGCAGATGTTCATTTATAGGTTGGGTGTATACCTCAAACAAGACAATCCAACTCCAAGAAAGATCACTGTGAAAACTGTTAACATAGTGGCAAACACACAGTAATTCTTCACATATTGCCAAATCTTCATTTCAGTCCAAAAGTCAATATTATTAGAGAAAAATAAATGTTCAGCTGGGATTGGAACAAGTGCATCTGTGCAAATACAAGAAGTGCAAATGATGTGCAACTCTTGTAACATGAAGGTACCCTACCAAATCTCTCCCAGATGACAAGTGAATGTAGATCCACAGCGGCACACTGTCCAGACTCAGGCAATACCTGTAATCATCCACATTTCTCAAACTTACTGTTTTGGGCAGCATCAGCATCATGTCCTTTTGAATTTTTTATTGAGAAGTGGAAGAACACGAAGAGGCCCAGAATACTATCCTGCAAGTTAAAAGTTTTTCTACCTCACGTGGAGCAGAAGGGGGTCTGGACCTGCATCAGCTCTGAACTCTGCCAGCAGTCCCTTAAGGGGCTACAACATAATAGACTTCGTTCGTCTGACAAGAAAGGACTTAGTTTTGGAGAAACCTTTCAAAGCTTCTCTCTGGGTGAGTTATGGAAAAAAAATTTAGTGCATTTTTCAATTGTAATTGGCATTTCTTTGTGATACATCAGTAAATACATGGTGTATGTTTATACCTCCCACAGTATCTCATTCAAACCTTGATTCTCTTCTTCAGTTTAACAATACCTGCTTTTTTGTAATCACAGCTAAAAACACTGAGTGGGAAGAGCCCGTTTTTGAGTTTACAAGTATAAGCAGCCAAGAAAGTCTTTCTGCAGGAAAAAGAAGAAAAAAAATGTTTGTCAGCAGAAAGGGAGCAGTTGACAGCCTGCCAGAATTCAGAATTTAGATGAGCTGTGAGGCCACACTTCTGCTACCCCACATCTGGTTTGGAAACAAAGAACAACCTGTCTTTGGTTGCTCTCATCTTGTAAGTACAACTACCGCATAGGTAATTAACACGCCATGATAAAGGCTTAGTTTTGCATATCTTCATTTCTACTGACTCTTCCACAGTGTATGTCTTCTTCCCACTTGCAATTAAAACAAAGGCTATGCAGAGGAAAGGGAACCTGAACTTTTTCTGATGTTGAGGTGAGGTGAGCTGAATTTACTTTTTTGATTCCTTGAGAGCACACCATTGTATATAATACTTTAAATGTATTTTTTAATTTTATCCTTAAAAGAGATAGAGTGCTCCTTCCCTTCCCCTCTAAAATGTTTAGAGATTAATTTTCTTTGTGAACTACATGATAACTAATAGCAGTATTTTTAAGACATCCTTCAAAAACAAGAGGTCTTGGAACATATTGATGCTATGTAGTGAGAGCAGTATTACTCGTTCAATGTTGTATATAATATCAGTTCAGTTGTGCTGCCTATAAACTGATGACTAGAGACTCACCTCCACAGGGGAATGAGTCTTCTCTTGCTCTCTACTACCCATTCCATCTACAACAACGTCCAGGCACAGAAGTTATTCAGCACCACTGTCTAGAGGTCCTCTGGTGAATACTGCTCTTTATGGGCAGCAAACAGATGGAGGGGACAGATTCTTGTCCTCCCCACTAGACTGAACATCACATAACGTCAAGACAACCTAATCCTCTATGATTTCAGCTCATGAACTCATTCCATGGACCATGGATTTTTGAAAGCTTGTGAAATCCAAATTTGCAGCAGGAAGGACATATTAAGGTAACACTGTCTATTAGATAAAGAAAATAAAAAACCAACCAACAAACCAAAACAAAACATAAAACTAGGATTGTTTGTTATTTTCACACTCTTGATTAATTTTCTTCCTCTGTGATTTTGGGAATTGAGCCCAAGTACATAGACATCTTACAGTCTTGTAAAGTGCTCCTTAACTCCTAGTAAGGAGACTTTGTTTACACATTTTCACATAAAAATCCTTAGAAAAAGGAAAAAAATCCTAGTGAGTCAGCTAACTAAAGTTTCCCAGTTGTGTCTGCTTTATTTCAGTTTAAGTTTTTCACAGTCCTTTTCTGCTTAACTGTCAAGTGAAAGATAAGGCTGTCATACTGTCTGAATAACAAAAGAAATACAATTTTCTTACACTAAAATGTACTGGCCTTGTGCCACTGTCAAAATTAAATTTGTCCAATACCAGTTAGCTGCAGCAAACACTTTTATGGCAATAGCTGGCAAAGAGAAGAGAGCTTTCTGGGTTTTTTTTTTTGTTGCTCCATTTCTCTGAAACAATGGCAAGAATTGACATTGTCTATTCAGTGTAGAAGATAGGCTGTCAAGTAAAGCAAGACAAATGTGATGTCCTGACTGATTATTTCCTTAGATACTAAATCAATGAGCTTATTATCACAGCAATTACATTACTAATGTAAACAGATGCTACGTGTAGACAACTGGTTAACAATAAGGTAGGGAGAGTGTACCTTTTTTTTCTCTTACACAAAAAATTATTTGGAGCATGTTATATTACAAATAACTTTTGATCTTCCATTCATACGGATCGGTTAACTGACTATATGCTGTATCACATGATCTTACATGTAGGAGAGATGTACTGTAAAGGAGTAGTCATTTTTCACATAATTAAAGTTGAACTTATGTAATCTTTATTATACCGGCATTAATGTTCTTATATATATCAAGCTGTAATAAAATTCAGGGATTCTGAAATAAAAAAAGTAACGCTACAGTTCTGCCCACAAATTAACTCTGTCAATTTAGTCTCAACACAACTTGTTATGTAGTTTATGATGAAATCAAAGGAGAAAAGCAATATCCTGGACAATGGCTACAATTATTTTCACATAGCTGAACTCAAACTTCCAGTCTATTCTTCTATTTCATAAAAAGTTACCTCTAAATTTCTAAACCCTTCTCACTTCTGGTCATTGTATATATGCTTTAGAGAAATCTGGTATGCATAAAATAAATCATTATAAATATAACAGCATTTATAATGCTACGTCTTTATAGGAGAAAGTAGTTCCTTCCTATAAGACAATTCAATCAGCTCTTAACCTTCCTGAATACTGCTGTGTATTCAGGATATGTATACTATTCAGCCAAATAAAATAACAGGGAATCAGTAAATTGGTATGTGAATTCTATAAGAAAGGGCTATTAACCAGTACTTGACCTGATGGCAGGATAGTTCTACACTATGCTGTGGTCTTTTAATTTGAAGGAGTCTAGCAAGTACTAATAGTGAAGATATGGAGCTAGCTGAGATACATCAGAGAACATGTCAGAAAACAATTTGTTAGAAAATGTTTCACCAAGTGCAAAAGTTTTCATGGGAATGCTGATCACTTCACGGAGCCCTCACCACAGAGAGTTTTGACTCCACTGAATTCAGACAGTGAAAAAGTTCAGAAATATTTTGTTTCCCCAAATTGGATTAAAAACAAATGGGAGATAAAAAATTCCTGCAATTTCTCTTTTCATCACTGTTATTAAATATGTGACAGTGAAAGAAGCAGCCATATTTCTCCCTGCTTTTTTATAGAAAGAATTTACATGGAAAGGTTCCTGCTCATCGTGCTAAATTAGAAAGTCTGGTTATTTTCTGAGGCATTTTCAAAGCAGCAAGAAGTTTTCTGAGCCATTTAGGAAGGCTCTTTAGGAAAACTGCAGTTTTTATGTTCTCTGTATTCTATAAAAAGCTGAGTACTAATTGAAAATAACCAAAAAAGAAACATTTTCCCAAAGGTTTAGGTTAAGTAAACTGTGAGTTCGAACAGCAAAGAATGAGCCAAAAGTTCCTGCTCCCAGTTTTAGCCACAGGACATTTTTCTTGTGAGCATTGCAAGACTTTATTTTCATGAGATCTTGTAATATTTTAACATGTTTGGAAGTAGATTACTTAAGATATTTGCATTCTACAAATCCATTATGTATATGTACATGTGTAGCAACAACCTCAAAGTGCATTTTGCTGGTCTGGCACCTGATTCTGTAGCACTGGAGAGAGAAGTACTCTCACTACCGCATCACTGAGAAGAGTGGGTGCAGGATTAACCTCTTAAGCAACAACACACTCAAAAACCCATTCACAGGCAGCATATGATTTTCAGTCTTGCCACCAAACTGCCAAAATATATTTTCCTTGGAAAACAGTAAAAACCTTTTTCCTTTGTGGTGCCTGATTTCCATGACAGATATCAGTCCTAGCTGTTTATAGTCATATGTATATTTTGTGCTACGTGTATCATCTGGCATTTTTCATTCAGAAATAACTAATTTTTCTTAAAGTTTAAAAAATCCCTCTGTAAAAAAAACCCATAGAGATCAAGTGGGAAATTATGTGTGAAGGAAATCAAGGGTGAATTACAGTCTTATTACAGAATATCTAATACAAAAACAATGGCCTTACGTTGACCAACAAGGAAAACAAAAAATGTACTTATTTTTAGTAGTAAAAAACCCCAACATCTTGGTAAGCCTCTGAAAATATCAGGGAAGTTTCAGGCAAAAGACTGTATCAAAGGTTACTCAGAAACCACTCACAATTAAAGAAACAATAATTTGCAGAAGTTCAAAATTCATGAAGACTTTCTATGCAATAAATAAATTTTCTACTATATAATTTGTATTTATTACATGTGGCAGATACATTGCAGTTATATCTATTTTAATATCTGTTCACTTTGGTATACAGTATTCATCTCTGTCTTCAGAGAATTTCTTTCCCTCCCTCCTGCAAAATTTAATTCTGATGCTTTTGAAATACTAGAATAAACCAGCTCCGTTTTAAAGACATTTTTTGATGAAAAATAATATGTCTTTGTTTAAAACCACAAACTAGGCATATCATTAGTTATGGTTTCTGTTCTTTGTCACTGAATACCTCATTGGCTTTCCATATACTAGTTTCTACTACTGGGATGCACACATATGAAGAAGGTGAGAGAACCTTCAGTTCCTCACTTTACCCAGAAAACAATGATAAGTTTGGCTTAGATTACTAGGGAAATATTGTTGCAATATTTAGCTGTCACCTTGTTTTAAAATTAAATGTAATTTGAAGAGAAAATCTTGGCGGAGGTGTCAAACTCATGCTCTCTCTCTTCTGGCATTTCTGTAGTCTTGAGAAAAATGTTCTAGACACGAGGCTTCCATTTAAGGTAAAGAACCATTGTTTTAAAGAAAAAATATTTATAATCACTGGTAGTCATTATTCCAGTTTTCCTTATGTGTGTTTCAGGATCCATTAATTTCTGATACTATTATATAGGATACTATATGCTGTAGCTTCATAACTTCAGTGTCATTACAAGATGGATAAATTATTCTGTAAGAACAGAGACCAAAGAATTTTGCCATATTCTAGCACACATGGAATCTCTGTTGCTGTTTTTTCATAATATATATATTCATTTTACTAATTGTACGCAGTAGTATCTTTACAGTAAAAATATTAAACAAAAAAACCCAAACCCCATTCATTTTAAAAGCCCATCATTTTTACACCTCTCAAGAAAAGATATCACATTTTACAGACACAGCTGACTGATATTTTTAAAGAAATGGCAGTATTTATTTATTACTTCTATCAGTGGTTAATAAATAAGATAAAGGTTTTTAGTTTTGTGGTTTTAATTTCTTTTAAAATCATGTATTATTACATTGGATGTAATAAATCAAATGGTTCGCTATCTCATCCACTATCCAAGTGGTTCTATTGATCGGTGATGAATGAGTCCCCAAATTGCCTACTGTGTGCTCTATTCATGCACACTGGAATGCTTGTTTTAGCTACGCTTATTGTGAGACTGAAAAAAAAACAAACCAGGACAGCAAAGCTGCAGGTGTGGGAAAACTAAGAAGCTTTGCCAAGGAAGGTCAGAACCTTGGATATACTGAACAGCTCTAAAATACTCTTAGAGATTGACTTAAGGTGTGAGACATCTGCCTTTCATTTTCTTACTGTATCTTAACTCAGCCAATTGCAAATCAAAAACTAGAGGTCTTTTTAAAGTTGGATCACATACTGAAGAACAAAAGGAAATCTTAAAGTTGGCTCAGGCAACAATGGTAAACATATAGAAAGGGAATATTCTTCCCTTTCTCTCCTTTCATTGTACATATGCTACTCAACAATGTTTTTATAAAAATAAGTAGAAGTCCATTTCCTCATGGCTGGTTTTCTACTTAGTTCTTTCACACTCTTCCAAAGGCTTTTAGCTCATCACCGCTCATGGCATTGTAACCTCGGTGCAGCACTGAATGCTCTTTGTGCTCAGAGATGACACACCAGGTCCTATAAATGATGCAGAGCTGAGCAGTGTTTAATCACATTTGCTTAAGTGTGTGCAATAGCAGACAAATGGCAGAGAAGCTGATTCTGAAGCATGGCTTCAAGAGAGCAAAAATATGTCTCACTTTGCCGTAAAGATAAATTCCATTTCAACTTTTTAAAAGGAGAGCGTTCAGAAAATAAAACTGATTAAATAATATTGTCCCTTTATTTTGATGTGGTCAGCAAAAACAGGCTTCTCCTTTATATTCACAGTCAGGAAAAAACAGAGTTGTTTCCATCAATATATATACAGGCAGGGAAAAATAAAAGGTAGTATGTCTTTTTTCTAGGATGTATTTCTTACAGTTGTTTGAAAATATAGGTATTCAGAGCCAAATGCTCTAACGTGAATTTTAGAATCTTAGTGTAGGTATCCTTGTTCAAAAATGTTGAATCTAAAATAAAAATTCAAAATAAAAATACAGATTAGCCATCTTTTTTCCATAAGGGCTGATTTTAACAAAAAGCAGTGATAGCTGATCAGTTCTTGAAACTTGACTACTAATAGATTCTTAATACAGATTTTAGGAACTGGATTTATCTCTCACCAGTCTTTTGCTTCCCGCTGTTGTTTGTCCTTTTAGACACTTAAGCAACTAGTTTTAAAGTCACATTTGATTTAAGGTAGAATTTCTACACATTATTTTTCTCACTCCAGTGTATTTTAGATATGGAAATGATCCATGCACTTTTGCATAGCACATGGCTGTAGAAAGAATGAGAAAATGGTACAGAGAGCTTGAAGCACTTGATATAAAAATATATGAAAAAATTATTTTAAAGAAAACTCATTAAAAACACTTAGAAGTTTAGAATAGCAATGACAATAATGAAGCATGGAGGAACTAAAATCAGGTCATAGTGGGCAAAGTTTTGGATTACTTACAGTTCCTCACTGTCAGATTTTTTGGACTGTTATCCATTCGTTTAAATATTTTCTCCTGGTGCTAACTATCCCAATCACTCATCCAGTACAATACACATATACATTTGTTATAAAATAAGCTTAATTAACACTGAACTCCCTTGCAGCATTCAGTAGTCCAGTATTTTCTGGCAAAAACTACAGGAAAAAAATTGAAAAATTTAGGAAAAGAGATTCTGTTTTTCATTTAGGTGGCATTCACATTTCTAAAAATTTCAAAATGCTGCAGTGTTTAGAAACTACATTCAGTGATCCACATGTAACACAAATCAGTTTCCACATCACATATACAGTAATAAAAAATAATTCTAATATCACACATCATGTTCAGCAAAATACAGAATGGAAGTCAGAAACCCCTGTGTTTTACATCTGCCATTGCAGTTCTAGCTTTTACATTTGAACATCTTGCCCACTGTCCTGGATAGCTTCAGGAGGGATTTTACGCCGATGCCTGCCCTCCACCTTTAGTCCACCAAATGACAAACACAGACAAATAACCAGTAGGTGCTCATGGACCCACAGTCACAAACCATGAAAGCCCCTTTAAAAGACAGGCATGATACAGTATTTCCTACTATATTTCAGCATCCAGGTAAAAAGTGTCCGTCCTTGCTCAAGCAAGAGTGTTGCCTGACTTTCAAAATCCAAACTTTGATTTGTCCAAGGCTAGATTACCAATAAAGCCTCCACGTACTTCCTACAGCAAGCAAAAGATGTTAACAGTCAACCTACTGACCCTCTGATGACTATTAGTCCTAAAGACAGGACCAACAACACGGAATTTTTTACTAGGATGGCCAATGTTATGATCCTTGCTTTACACAACTTGCTTTGAGTCACTGGTTTCCCAAGGTGAAATAGTTCTTGTAAATATCTAAGATTCTTAAAAACATAGGTTTGACTTTCTACGGATCAGGTATTTTGGATGACTGCTTTCTGAAAGAGACATTGAATCAGAATGAGCTAAAATTCTTATATTTTTATGTTATTGAAAAAGTCATTCCACTATATAACCTTTAACAGTTAAGTTTAACCACGCACAGATGCAGCTGCTACTAAAACAAGGAGCAGAATTCATTCCAGATAGTCATTATGCTAGATCTTTGAAGGCTACAGAGGAAATGAGCGTAGAGCTTCTAATAAAGCGTTTACAAGCCAATTATGAATTTTGTGCATTTCTAGACTGGAAAGACTGGCTACTATACTAAGACATTCAAAACAGCTAAACGGTATTATGCATACATAAAAATAACTTGAAATTTCAGCTTTCACCACAGTATTGTACATTAGCATTTTATATTTAACACGGTGAAGTTGTACATGAAAAGGTGTATTCTGCTGTGTTTACCAGGAAGGAATGGTTTTGCCACTCAGGGATGCAGTATTTATTTATTGTGAGGAGAAGATACCTGAAACTGTAACTCAAATTATCCATCTTTGCTACCACTGAGTGAGCACTGGACAAATGATACTGCCCTCTCTGAAATCAGCACATAGGATAATTTGCTGATAATCTAAGAGATCTGTGGAAATTATCTTAAATTAGCATCTTTGCTCAACACTCAGAGCACTCTGCAGAGGATTAACTGAAACCTGAAATGGTGAATGCCAGTCACAACGTCACTTGCATTCTGTGTACTCATTTCTGTCCCAGACTGCTGAAATTGAGAACATTAAGGGCAACAAAAAAAGTCATTACCGAAATGATTTTAGATTTCCATAGCCTTTGTCTCCAGTCAGAACCAGTGAACCTCTGAGAAAGTAACAATAACACCAGTAAGCAGTATTGCCTATAATACCAATGAATTTGCTTTACAGTTTATCTCCACATTTTGATTCATATTCACACTATTTACGAAGACGATGGAACAAAAGGTCCTAACCCGAGACACAATTGTTGTCACTTTGCCAGCCTGGCAAAGAAACTGGTCTATGTTAATCTTATATCTAGAGTCAGAAGGAACAAATGGATATAAGGAGCTCTTTTTTTCCATTTTATGTTCTTCAAATATGCTTAAACAAGACACAATAGATCGCACATTTCAATTACTAAAAAATGCACAAGGATGGAGTCACACGCTTTATAACCCTCAAAAACCCATAAACAACACATAAGTATTAAACAATTTCCTTGGCCTTAATACCCTTTATTGCCTTGGTTCTTTCTCCTCTACTTTTTAAAGCCAAAATAAAAATGTTTTGTTGTGTTGATCTTATTTTCATTGTAATTTTCTTTTAAGCTGATTTTGAAAACTGTTTTAAAGTCCTAACTTTAGCGGAAAAGCAGCTACTGCACAATGAAATCCTTGGGAAGAAATGTGATTTATGCAGATGAGTTTGTTAACAAAATTTACACATAAATGAGAACATTTTTTTCCATTCCGGTTGCTATTACAAAGAAACACTGGGAAGTAAATTATCTGTAGAAGAGTACAAGATAAAAAATGTATTAAAAGCTGTAAGAACGAAATTGAAATGTCAAACATAGTTACTTATAAAAAACAGGTGATAGGCTTCTCGTAAGCTACCTATTAAAAGGAGTAATCAAAGTGAACTAAAATGACTTTAGTTCTCCCACCAAACTTGTGGCTCAAATTCTCCGCAGGTTTATTGCCTGTTTGCAGAGTTTCATTCACTTCTAGGCAGTGTGGGGTTTCTGAAAGTTAAGGCTGTATATGATAAGACTCTCTATTACATTTGAATTCTGCTACAGGTTTTCACAAAACCCAAATAAATGCTTCTGGCACTAAGATTTTATGCATGCCATAACAGTGATGTCCCGTAGCCTGCAGAAGAAGGAGATGTGGTGCAAATACAGGTTTTAAAGCCACAAAGGGCCAGGAAGCCAAAACTGGGAGACGAAGTTGTTGTGACCGAGGCTGCTCCTAGCTGTTGGACACTTTTTCCTCAGGAGCCCCCCTCCCATACCCCCAGCCCATTTCCAACCCCCCGTCCCACCACCCCTGGTTGCCTTCTGGTGGGGTGGTGACGCCTCCCTTCCAGGACCTGCGGCCCCAGCACAATGGGGCTGGGAGCGTAAAGCATAACGCTGTGACTGAAGCCTCCTCGCCAGCAGGCCTTTTCAAGCCGATGGGAAGTAGGGCCACTGGAGCTGGACATGGCTGGCTTGTCAGTTCCTGACAACAAACTGTGTTTGGTACGTGGTGCATTCATGGGCAGTGTCATGCTTTTGTCCAGAGCCATGCTGTCTTCCCCTGGGTTGGCTTCTGGCTTTTGCGGCTGGGCAACTGTGTTGGGAAATCCACCCAAGCAGAAAGGGCCCCCCTGGCTGGTGATTTCTCACATTTAATTACTTGATTTTCCTTTCCTGCAGTCAGGAAGAAAATGGAATTACATCACGCACCATGTAGCCTTGGAAAAGGACCAATTGTTTCTAATAGAGCCGCTGGCGACAGGCACAATACATGCGCTCCTTGTTTCACATCGGATATTAGAGCCTCCAAAGAAGTCTGAGTGCTCCTGCTCGGAGGATCCTCAATAGGGAACAAAGGGGGCTAGGCTTCTCCTGTGTCACTCCCAGCACCCCACAAAAAGGAAATCTTCATTTAGGCACACTTCACCCTTTTTCACTCTTTCTTAACATCTTCTAGGACTCAGCAAATGGTCCTGAGAGTACCAGTTTGCTACATGGAATTTGTGAGCTGTTATTTTAATTTGCCCATCAATAACTAGTTAAATACATACCTCTGCCACTTCACTTAACTGTAGACATACCTGATTGTAAATTTATAGTCACTAAGAAGTATGCGATGGGCCTGTGATACTTGGCTCTGGGACTGTACAGTAATGACAGTTTATTAAATTAGGTACGTTTCCCATAGGCAGACAGAATATGTTATGGATCTTGTGCAGATGCTCCAGTACTGTTAATATTAAAAAAAACCAAGCAATCAAACAAACAAAACAACCACAAGAATGACCATATTTCATCAGACCAGTGATGCATCTCATTCATTACTGAGCCTTTAATGGCAGCGCATGGAGGATGGCCAGGGAGAAGTATGGGTACATGGAGTAATACCTCTCCAGAATACAGCATACATGTCAAAAAATACATAGTAGAACTTCCCTGGAATACCGTCCCCATTTGCAGTGATGTGTGGCTTAATGATTTTCTGAACCGGAGTATTTAATAGCCTTGGATGGACTTCTCTCCTATTGATCTTGGCATCACTGGCACACTCAGGCCTTGTTGCAGAAAACATCTAAACCACTTTCCCTACACACCTCCTGGTCTCAGGGACATGCGCGCCTGAGGATCACCTGTGTATGTATTTATTCCCAGCACACGTTCACTCTCATCACTGTCAAAATTGAAGTTCAGTGCCTGTGCTTCTAAACAGGTTTTCAAGGTCTGAGAAGAGGTTATTTCTTCCAGATGTTAAAAAAAAAAATGAATACATAGTAATAAAACAAGGCTTTCCTCAGCAATCAGATTTAAACTAATCCACCTATGGGAAAATTGTAGGCAAAACCTATTTCTGTTAACTGCTGGAGAAGGAGGTCACTATTTTGGTTACCTCTTCTCCTCTTCTATCAATACCAATCTCTGTGTGAATTGCATGAGATGAGAGTTGTTCTTTTATGCCATATGTGGACACGAGGCCACAGAGTCACCCTATAACAAAAAGCAGAACCGTAATGGAATCACAGTTGATGGCAGGGTATGGAGGAACAGTTGTGGCTACCAGAGTTCAGACAGGGAGCATCATCAGGATAAGATATAAGGAAGAGCAGATGGTATCAGCTGATGATACACCTGAAATAAAAATTACTGGACCATCATCACTTCCCAGATGATCCTTGTAGATGAATTTATCAAAGAATTTCTTATTACTGCTAATGACATTAATGCATAAAAATTGTATTATCCCAGTTATTTATTCCAAAAAACAACAGGCCTCTAGGAGTGCCAATGTCTAAGCAGATACTCTGTGTTCCTGTACCCAGAAAGGCAGAAGTCTCTAAGCTTTTCTAAGCTTTCACTGAGAACTTTTGGATTCAATATTAATGAACAACTCAGTATGAGTCCATATGGCTAGTGAGGCCTGAGCTGGAATTCATAGGACATCAGTCAGTGTACTGCAGGAGTCAGGTCATATATATTTTAAAGCAGAGTTTGTTTTAATGGTGTATTAAGCCACTGATGTCAATAATGAAAGAGAAGGGACAGATGTGCCTGAGCAGATCAACTAAGCTTTTTAAATGTATTTAAATTATTTGTTCTGTTGTAGACCTACATTACCTAACAAAAGAGAAATAGATTTGACTGGTATACATTCTAATTACTTCTTTTATTTCTTCTCTATCACCTAAAAGGTACTAAAGTTAGTCAGAAGTAGGAGGTTCGCTCTCTTACATGTCTTTCAATATGATTTTTAATGTTTTCATTCTAAGCTGGAATGAAACAAGTAATTTTGACACTTCCAAGCCAGTGGCTGCTTTCATTACAACAATAAAATATCCAATTTACAAATAATATTTCAAATTTTCTAAATAATAATTCATGGAAGAATGGAAAGCAGTAGGAAAAGTGTATTAAAAGAGGGTTTACAGGAATTTATGGCAAAGTAAGCTTAACACAAAAAGTACATTTGCCAAAACCAGCTGTTTTGCCTGAAAAAAAAAGGAAAACAATAAATTTATTTTCTGGTCAGCTTCTCGGTCAGGAAAAGAAATCCCAACATGTAAAACATACAGAACACAGAAGATAGAAAAGACTGCAATTCAGATTGGACCTCCACCCTGGGCTACCCTTAATGCAGTCTTCTTTTAGATCCATCCATCAAACCCACACAAAACCTGATCAGTGATTGATTAATGGAGCTGGATGACTGCACTGTTAATACAGAGTCACTCTTGGCAGCTGAGGCAAAGCTGGACTTTGGGTACCTATGTTACAAAACTGTGACACAGCCATTCTCTGTCTAAAACTATGACATAGATAAGGAACTTGGATTAATATAATGTAAAAGTTGTAAGTCTAAATCACGCATTTAACAGTATTAGTGGGCAACAGGCTCTCCCGGTGCAAATGAGTCTTCTGAGAGTGTGTAGTGGCTTGATAATCCACAGTTTTTAAACAGTTTAGGAGACAGCACTTCAACATATCTTAAAGAAGGAGAAGTCTGTTGAATACAGGCGGCAAATCCTGTAAAAAGGAATAATGACTGCCCAGCAGAAGTGATGAAACCACATTAAATGCCTATGGGAAAGGCTGAAGGTGGATAACTCCTGCCGAGTGTGGCAGAGCAGACTGAAGAGCGTGTTCTCCTAGAAGGCAGCTGATGGGTGCTGGATGATATGGAGAGTTCCTTGATGTGAGAACTCTTTAAAAGTTGCCGTAGCTGCTCTCTCTACAAGCCTGTGCAACTCTAAGATACAACTAAGGTACAATTCTATTTATCCTGTGGATGGGTTGTCTGTATCGACTCATAATCAGTTCCTGGTATCTCCTGAAAATCCATGATTTTGACAACTCCTTCAGCTCAAACATTCCCAAACAGCCTTCCAGTCATAAAATCAGACACAAGGCTAAGTTCATTCCTTAATTACATTTACTCTGTTTAATTTAAATTGATTTTTGTGACATTGGTCCACAGAGTAATGTGTTTGAAATGCCATTAATATCCAAAAATTGTACAAAAGAATCCAGTGTTCAGATTGTCACACACCTAGCAGCACAACCCGAGCCTCAGAAATATAAAAATACTTGGCTTTACATGTGAAAATCTCCCACTATGTCCTTAAACACACCTGAATTATTTTAACATCCATATTGCTAAGTCATGGCTTAGACAACTTTCTCTGCCCCCCTTAAGTAAGTGTTATTTTCACAGTAATGCATGACTTCGAAACATCAAAGGGCACAGTATTTTCCTGGCATTTACTGTAAAGGTGAAATTGATATGTTTGAAATGCCACAGGTAAACACGGATACTGGGCTTAACAAATAATGAAGCCCACACATCCCAAACTAACAAAGGTAGCATCGACTCAGTGCTTGAGCTAGATGGAAACTCAAACTATGTTTCCTTGCTACTTGCTTTAGGCAATGCTGCTTTCCCATGATCACAGAAGCATTCTGACTGTATTTTGATTCAATATTCACATGTAAAGAACATTTGTTAATTGCCCATTTTAACACAGAGTGAAATGTGTGAGCTCAACACAACTGAAGACTTAAAGCCAGTTTGACACATATCAAGTGGGTGCATTGAAAAGGCAACTTCAAAACTGAGGGATTGTTTTAAGTGGTTTAAACCTATCCTCTAAGCCAACTTTGTTGCTAAAAAGCTGCAGAGGTTTAAAATAAAAATAACACATTCTTAGCCTGTTTGCATTTCCCATTCAAAGAGCTTGTTCATCTTTAATCTTAACTCTTTATCTCCAGAACCTTGAATGGGGGAAAAGGACAGAGACTATACCAGAATCCTTTGCTCTATCAACAGATACATAGGAATTAGAAAATAACCCTCTGCTCATTTGCCAATAGCCTTTGCAAGTCACCTAATTAGATGATTAAGTCATTAAAGGGATATGCGCATCTGAAAAGGCTCTAGTCAGTCTCTGAAATCAGAGGAGATAAAGACAAGACTCTTATTTCTTTTTTTTTCTCTTACACTGAAAAGGTAATTAATCCATTTAACTCTGCCTAGCAGTGCTTTTCTATAGGAAAAAGGAGAGACTGAAGCAGGATAGCTTTTCAGAAACACTCTTTGAAACACCAGAATGACAAATGCCTCTTTCTTTTCCATGCCACATGAAGAGGTTAGGCTTAGCCCCCAGTGGTCAAAATTATTTAGACAAGAGATCAGCAGCAGTGTGTGTAATGCTGACTTTGGTATTTGGGATGTATGTACCTGATAATTTGACTTTTTGTAGTTCAGTACAAAGTCTGTCTCCCGAGTAGCACCTAAGTCTGGTAAATAAAATTCTGGAGAGAAAATTATTTAGCATCATTTACCTCCTCCTATACAGGCTTCACAGGATCAGTCTTGGGTACGCATCACCTGCAGGATAGGGGACGACTTCCAAACAGTAACAATGATGTGCTGTGATTTCCAGGCCTCTACTGTAAAACTGGAAGTAGTGTGTTGGAAATGACAGACATAAACACGTGTGCTGCCCTAGCAAATAAAACTAGCTACACATTTCAAGCTGCCAGCTACACTGCAGATAAACCAGTGCTCCCATGCTCAGAATTGGTAAGATCTCCCTCTGTGTAAGGACTGAGGTTTGATTTCTGTTAATACATTTTGATATTTACAAAATAACACAGCTATAAGAAATGAAGGCAAAATGGCACTGCTAGGTCAGCCGCAAGAAACAGAGCTCAAAAAAAACCTTAATCCATGATGTTGCTATAGGGTCTTGTCGGATCAGAGAGCGCAACCTGTGTTGCAACAGCTCAGCCTCGTCACTTCAATGGCGTGAGAGGATCTGACCACAGGTTATAGTGGACAGAGGTCTTATGCTCTGCTTTGCAATTCACCTCTCTAGGATTAAAATTGGTGAACGAGGTAAAGAAAGAATGAAAGAATATTCGTATGAGCTTTAAACAAGACACTTTTTCTCTCTACTTCACTACTTTAGAGTTTTTCCTGGGTCTGGCTACAGAAATCCCAGCAACACTATACAGCAAAAGGAAACGTCAGACATGGAAAGATGATCTTAAATAACTGCCATTAGCATTCTAAAATCTGACATCTCTGTGTCAAAACAATATCTGTTTTTAAGCCACATTTGCAGTAAAATCTTATGTTCTCACACAGCTCTGTACTTACAGTGTTGTAAGTTAAATTAGAACATTGTATGTCTTCCACAGTAATTTTCTGACAGAATTCAGCATTGATCTACCCCCTGTTATTCTACTGTGCGTAACCCTGGTAGCGATCCAGTACTGTATCAAGCACAAGGAAAGACAGAGAAATCATTCTGAAAGGTTTAGTACACATTTTAGTGTACATTTTGGTAGTACATTTTGATTGAAATTTTCAGTGACATGTAAGAGAGACCTGATGTATGGACAGACAACACTTTCAGGTTTTGTGATTGTTGCGATGGCCTGCGTATATGCATACTTTCTTGGGAGGGAGGATGCAAAAAATGAATCAAAATTTTCATGAAATGCTATAGAGCCTTAAAAATCCATGAATTGTCAAAGAAGTTCAAATATTTCATTGAGAAGTCAATTGGCACCTTGATATCACATAGATATACTGCCAGAATGTGTTCCTTTAGGCAAAACGATTATCGGTCATCCTTAGTTGACAGCAATTTAATAATAATACCAACATGAATTATTAATTTCTAACAATACTACAAATACATTGAAAATTTGTCATCCCTTACCTAGAAGGCAATGAAAGAAACTTTGCCCAGATAAACCGAAATATAGCTCTTAAGCTGTTATTTTTCTCTGAAAAATGCAAATGGATTAAACAGCATTATCTTAGCAAATGTTCTTTATTTTATTCATTCTTCAATAGTTTGTGCTCACTTAAATCCTTATAGTAGCTTTGGTTTTTCCTTGTTTTTTATAGTCTCTATATTTGGTATGCACAAAAGAAAATAACTACTTCTCACCTTTTATGATTAGACAGCATTTCTTTCTGTCCCATGCTAATTAATGGGACTCAATGTATTTTAAAAGAATTTTAATTTCAAATATGAAAAAGGAAGTGGTCAAATGGCAAAGAAATATGTGTCTTGAGAATGTCCTAGCCTAATAATTTTCCAGTTTCTTAAAGAACTTAACTTGTACAGGAATGGCCAGGTCATGAGTAGATCAAAAGGCATTGCATGTTACTTTAGTGGTAAGGACCTTAACAGACAAACACTAATCTGTATTCCAGTTCATTACAGTACGAGAAACCCGAAAAACAGCAACAGAATCAGTTTTTTAAATACCTAAGCCATTCTTTTGAATTCTAATCTATCAAAATTATTTTCCCCTTATTATAGAAAAAAATATCAGTAGATCCTAGTTTTGCAGGGAAGGGGAGTAAAGCAGAAAAACTTAAGGCTGAAAACTCAGCCTTAAGCAAAAAAACCCTGAGAGTGTCTTGCTTGAGTGGTCCTTGAGAAATCTGTGAATAAACATTTTTTGCTCTTATTATACACAATATTTCCTTTCTTCCCTATCGCAATTTGCATTACATACTTTTGACTGAAAGGAATAACAACACCACCAGGAAAAGAAACACATTTCAAAGGACATCTAGATAGTAAGGACTCAGTGGTTGAAATCCTTCTAAAAAGTGTAATTTGCAAATGTAACTAGTACCATGCTATAAGGCAAACTAACTGTAGCTATCAGCTAAAGTAAAGATATTTGGTATCTTGCTGGAAATTTCTAGTGGTTAGCATTCCAACTGTACTGAAGAATTATTTTTGTCAGGATACCTAGCATACCTAGTTATTCTAATCTACCACTAAAACAATCTTAGCCGCAAATGTTTCATTAAAGAGTGTCAGTGCTACACACGTTCTTTTTCCATACAGTAAATTAGTCATTAATTGCTAAACAAAATGTAAGAATATGTAATAGAATGAAAGGAATGTCATGTAAACACGGAAAAAGTTTTAACACCAGGTCTTGCAAAACAGTTACATAGAAAAGAGACAATACACTGTCAGTAATTAACAGGTAGGAATTGGGTCAAAATTAGAAAACCCAAATGACCAGCAAGGCAGGAGAATTCTGGATGGCAGCTAATTCACCAGTGAGGACTTCAGGGAGTAACATATCTGTATAAAAGAGACAATTAAAATCCACTTTTAGGGCTCAGGTAAAGAGTTCATAAAATCTAGCGCATGCATACATTCAGTGTAAGGAATAAGCATTACACAGTTAGCATTGAAAACCTCTGTCATCATAAATCCCATTCTTCTTTTTATATCTTAGGTCAGCCTACAGTTTCCAAAATCTTCTTAAAGCAATAGCAAGCTTCTATTTCCCTTTTTTTCCCCCTTTCTTTTTTTGCCAGCTGCTTCATTCATACCTCCTATACACTAAGGGCTCCCCCTGTACACAAATTCCCATAATGCAGGCGGGCGGAGAAAACACCATATGCAGGAGCTGAAAGAGGATTTTTTCAGTCAGTCCTATGTTAGGTCTTTAAAGTTTCTTTGTGTAAAGTTCTTTTGCCAGTGCAAAAACATCGAAATACTGGCAAAACTGTAATCTTCCTGGCTGGCATAGGTCATAAGAGCAAGTTTGATGTAAGTAAGCTTTAAGTATCACAGTCAGAGCTAAACAGCAAAGCTTAACAACACTTTCTAATGCAAAAATTATTTACTGCGTTTTGTTCCCACATGACCTTTTCCAGACTCAATACTAGACAAGCTCCAGGTCATGCTGTGCAGAAGCTTAAGATGTTAGTACCCCACCGGTCTGTTCTTCCCCAACAACAAAGTCAGCGAAAGGGCAAAGCTGACCAAGTAAGAAGTTTGGCTGCTTAGCATCAGCCCACTGCCACTGGTGAGGTAAGCCCTGAGATTTCCTGCTGATGCAGCTGAGGTGCAGACACATGTTCCCATTTTGTAGTGGGGGCAGTAACTTCCCAGTTGGAGAAGTCAGCTAGGGACTCAAAATTGCTGCCTATAAAGTCATTACAGGTCTTCTTTCAATGCCGTAACAGAAACCTTCAAGTTAACAAAATGGTCTTGCAAAGAAATTTTCAGACTGCATAGCATTCTACTAAAAATCATATCCATTGACTTTCAGTATTATATCATCACTTTGAAGTCAGTTGGACGATTCTCACAAAAGGTCAAATGCACAAATGTGAGACTTGCCAGGATTTATTTTAGGTATTTATGCACTATGAAACAGAGTTACCAACACCTGCTTTCCAAGACATCAGTTTCCTCTTTGGATTGCACAGGATATAATAGTGATAATGAATGGAAAAATACAGGTTGTTTCTATCCCAGGATTTATCCCTGCTCAATTCAACCTTGTTTTGCTCTTCAGACAAAGCGATAACTTGAAGAGAAATGACCAGAGATTTTTGGAGCACAGTAATGCCACCTCAAACAATCCTCTATCAGACCTTGGCATGCCCCCTCTCCTGTATTCTCTCCTGAATTCAGCAGGAGGCTTCCAATATGACAACTGATCTACTAGACTTCCTACTGAACAAGCCAGAGCTTTATATTGGATAAGCCACTTTAAAGGTAGCTGTGAGGAGCCTGCCAGCCATGAGCTGCATGCAGATGAAAGTGAATAATGCAACATGCAGCATGCAGCAATATTCTGCCAGTACTGATTCCATCTACACAACAAATACTCATCATGTGCACATAGACGGCAACCGAATCAATTATAATCTTTCAAGAAGGATAAAAACAAAGACCTACGTTTTCAAAGCAATTGTCACCAAAACAGCTAAAAAAGACAAAAGCCAGATAAAAATATGAATAGAAAAGATCTCTTGATTACTCTTCTCATTGTAAACTGCATGGTGAGGGGTTTTTTTCTACTGTTTGAAGGGTCACAATAAAAAGTCTGAAGTAAAAACCATGTTTAAGCTTTCATCTTTGAAAAGATCTACTCTTGGTAAGAAAAGAGCTGATAATATTTTAACACATAGGGATCAAACTAGCAGTGCCACTCACTATCAGAAAGTAAAATATATTTGAAGCATGCTATTTTCAAACTTTCTTGCCCTAAAGAATAACGAGCTTTCTGGTGAAGCTAAGGAAAGTAAATATGTACTAATAAAAACACAGAAATGTCAGATGCCTCCTTCCTGGTGGGGAAAAATCATGCGCTAGCCCACATTTACTGCTTCTCCCTTATTTCTGAAAGACAAGTTTCTTCAACATATAGTGGCAGTACAGCTTCTACCACTTAAATACATTTGATAATTGAGACGCAGGATACACATACAAAGTATGTGTTTCATCTACACTCTCAGGGGAAGAAAGCATAGATACAGAATGCACAATCAAACAGCTAAGACCTGCCAAATTAAAACAATGAGATACACGTTAAGTCTCACAATCTTTTTCTTATGTAGTATATTAAGTGGTACTGCAAACTGCTTGTACTGAAGAAAAAATCTACGTTTTATCTTCAAGCTTTCCCTCTCACTTACCTACATAGATTATAACAAGCAAATAGACATATATGCCAAAGCACAATCAAATAATTAACTCAGTTCACACCTTCTACCCATTCCCTGCTCCCAGAGCAGTTTCTGCGACAGCCGATAGCACCCCCTTTGGCTTGTGGAATGAATTAAGAAGGTGCTCCTTCAGAGGGAACCATGACCACATCCAGGTTAGTGGTTATTTGAAGGTCTTGTGCCCCACAGTGGTCATGTCCATCTTAGACCAAAAGTTTGTCTTAGCTTACAGGAAAATATATTGTAGTCCTATTTAAATATTGTTTGTTGTTAATTTCATTCAGTGTGGAACGGAAGTAGAAGTAGTGAAGTTGATGTTTGAACATACTATTTATAGGCTGTCAGTCAACCTTTCTGCAATTCTAATCTCAATAAAAAACACCAAAAATATAAGTAATGTTTATTTATTATCATAATCATTACACACTACTTTTGTTTATGAGACAGGGAAAGTACGAATGTCTTTTTCAGAGTTTAAGACCAAGCTGAACAAAGTAAATTTTTACCACTACACCTAGTTATTGATGAAATATTGCATTGTTGTGAGAAAAAATGGAAGTCAGACAAGTTTGAACTCTTTTCCAAGAAACACCACCTCCCTTTGCAAAGACAATTTCAAGATGTCCAGATATGTCTGAAAAACCATACCACAAATTGAAATAGCTGTTTTTCTCAGTTTCCTTGAGATTTCTGGAGTCCATCAGGCAGGATACTGCTGTGAATCATAGTCTTACAATGTGAAAAATAAAAAGTAAGTCACAAAGAAGACTAGAGCAGACATGCATTTTGAAAAATGCCTTTCATTATGCCATTTTCCTCTGATCTTTATTATATTTGCCTACACCTTCACAAAAGCCACAGAAATATGTGAAGTAATATGAATTCATGATGAAGGAAGTGGAGGCTGATGAGTGAATTTAGCTGTTGCTGTTCACAACTGCAAAGAACAGCAGCCTTTCCTCCCTATTCAGTGCCTCTCTGGAATGGAAAAATCTGTCTCTAATTTTCCACTTACCTTCAGTGGTAGATTAGAAAACATTTCCAAGTGGAATTGTAAATCTTTGACCACAGTCCTTAAGATTTTTGGTTTCTTTCAAAAATGAGTTACCCAAGTTTATAGTGCAGAGAACTGATTTTGTCACATTCTAGTATGTGCCTAATATGAGGTATTTATAGACTGTGTAACAGGAATTAGCAGATTTCAAAATAAAGATGAGCATGAGTTCCTAAATGAATCAAATGCTCAGCTTCATGAAATTATTTTGTAGGCTATAGCTTGCTAGCACTGCCAAAGGCTGCTTCTTTTCTCAAAGGCATCGCACACTCTCACACACTCTCTTTCCAGCGGAAAATTATAAGATTTGCTTGCACATAAGGAAGGGTCACTGTGCAATTTCCTTTTACTATAATTTGAAATCCCACAAATATAATTTCTTATCAGACTCTGGGGAAAATAACGGTTTTGGCAAAGTCCAAAGAAAAGGTAGAGCTGGGGAAAAAAACCTAATTTCTGCAAAGCGGTTTTGTGTGTTTTCTCCTAAAAAGGCAGTAACTACCAGTAGGCTAGTTTAAGATATTTGTTTTTTTTAATGAAAGAAACAAAGTTGTACAAATAAATACGCTGAGAATGGTTATTTGACATTCTTCCCAAACCCACACATTTAGTTTTGGCATCATACCTCCTATACATTAAATTTTCTTTGCTTGTTTACTAAAGCATAAGAATTACATAGTCATTCTAAAGCTCAAGTTATCACTACTATAGAATTTAATCATACTGATTCATAAGAAGCTTTAGCTTACATTCACAAGCTTACAAGGCAGCCTGTTATCTATTTTTGAATGTCGCTCCTGAAAGACCTAAATACTGTGTTTCAATAATACTCTACAAACAATCAGAAGTTGTTCATTCTAAGTGATTTCCAAACAACTACTCAACAGCCAGCTAGTTATTCTAGTGTAGGATGCTGTAATTCATTATTTTGAGTGAGCATATCACTTTAGTGACTGATTTGGTTACCTCTCAGAAACTGCATTTTCGGCAGGTTAAAACTGAGAGGGAAGGTATAACCCAGCAAATACGGCCAAGTATCAAAGTGGAGCACAGGGTGTCCTGTTCACATTTCTTGTTCTTACAGGAGCGAGGAAGATCATGTAACAAAGTGAAAAGATATTTGTGGATGGATGCACGCTGGGTATCTTATGTCTTTTGAACACATAGGAAAGCACATGCTTTAGAAAATGCTGGTGCAGCTCATCCTGTTTAAGGCAGGTATATGCTGCTGTCTGCTATTCTGGCATCCAAAGGCTCTGAATGCCTTTTTGCAGAAGTCATGTTTATTGGAATAACTTGTCCAACAATCATGCTGTTGGGCAGCGAGGTCATTTCTGTGTGTTAGGGTTGCAGTACTGTTTCTGGAAAAATCGTCTTGCATTTTTCCCCAACATCACAGAAAACCGTAATCTGTGTCCCGCCAGTGGGGCTCTGTGGTATTTCCTCTGGCCCTGGTCACTTCAGCAGTTAAAGTGGGAACACACTGCAACTCCATTCCAACCTACATATGAAAGAATCAGGACAACCAGGAGGATTGCTGTATGGTCAGGTCTCAATCCAAAGAAATGCACTGAGAAACTAAAACTGAAAGTATGTCACAGAACAGACTTCTCTGAGATGATAATCATAACAGGTGAGCACCTGGTGAGCTTGCTCACTTTAGGATCCTCTGAATCCATGCCTTTTTTACACAGAATCTTAAAGTGGGAATGATGTTGTTTATATGTATCTTTTTGCTTTGTAATGCTGCTGGAGGCATGTGCAATAATTAAATCATCAGTTTTACCAGCCAACGGTTGTTTAAATTGGAGATGAAGTAGACTTCTGGCAAGTAGGCTAGGTAATAATCTTGCCTGTAAATTTGTAAGACCTTTCAGGCAGCACAAATTTTTCTGCAGTTGTTTTGCATCATTGATTCTTGCATACAGTATGCAAGAAAACCAGCTAGATTTCTAACTACTCTATCCAGAACTATTCTGTCTGGAAATCTCCATCTTTGGAGGAAGACTGAATTGCTAATGACATATATTAGCTTTATTTGTCCTTTAATATATGCTTCCTCTAACTCTTCTGATTTGCTTTGTTTGTTTTGTCTCCTGCAAGGAATACGACTTTGGATTACCTCAGGGTTCTCCTTGCTTAATAATTTGTATAGCAGTTTGAGCTCTTTTGTAGACATTTAGACTTTGTTTACAATACTCAACCAACACTTTGCAAAAACATGCTTCAGAGGTGTAGTTCAGGAGAACATAAAAATACCGTAAGCCTGTATGTGAGAACTGAGAGTGAAGCCAACAATAATGACAAAGAGCTTCACAGCAGTATGATGCCAATATTTTCCTTGATGCAAGCATATATAAGCTCTGGATCCTAGAATTATGTTCCATTTCCGTTACTCCTGCTTTACATCTTTGTACGGGACAGATAGTCAATGGTCTATAAACCATTAAAGTGAGGGATAGTCAAACATTCAGAAAATAGATGGCATCTCACGCTACACAGTGAAGACGACTGATCTTTCTGCAGGGTCTCAGGAGTTCCCAAGTCCTTTTGGACCTAATTTGGACTCTCTCATTGGTGGAGGTATGGTATTAAATTTTTAATCTTCTGCTTGTTTTCTGCACCCCTTCTTGTTTCAGATGAATGAGGGGCAGGAGGAGCACTGCCTACAATATCAAAGATGCATTTTCCTCCCACTCCACCTCAGTCAACACATCAACATCCTCTGCTTTGTTCTGTTTCTTTCCTAAAAATTCCTGAGATTCTGTATGCATTTTTTTGGCTGTGGCTGAGCTCTGAACTGATCTTTTTGCAGCAAATATTTTCCTCTGTTGTGTTTCAGGGTGCCAGAGCCCATTTTGTCCTGCCCACAAGTGCATCGTACAGAGCGCTGCAAAACAGGAGAGTGGGGAAGGGCAATATATAGCTCAGGATGGGCAGCTGTTTTGTATCCATGAAGAAATAAAAAAAAAAATCAATGTTTCAAAAACCTTCCCTGAAGGAAGAAACCCTGTCTTTGTTCTCCTGGATATAGGGGAGAAAACAGTGCTGGTGTACAAGCCATGCCCATCTGGAGGCCAATCTTCCCTCAAAAGTCTCCCTCTGCAATGTGGTGTTTCTGACCATGGTCACAATCTCCTCACCCACTCCAGTGAAAACGTGGACCAATTCCACTGTTTACTTATGGGATGTTGTGGTGTTATGTGACACAGTCAGTTTTAGAAATGCAGGATAAAATACTCAGAGCTTCCTTTTCATGTCTCCTTCCTTTGCAACATGTTTCCTTTAGCAGCAGGCAGAGTACAGAAGGATAGCAGATCAGATACAAGAGCCAGGTGATCCCCTGGCTGATGAAGGGGGTTGTGTTGTCATTGCAGGCACTGGTGAGTGACTGAATGCCTGGCATTTCAGAAAGAAGCCTGACTCTTATTTTCTTTCCTTGCATTTGAAGGAACTTCACAGTATTTGACAGGTCTTAAAACTGTGCATATCTGCTGCCATGTAAGAAGCTTGCCTCTAATTTAGATAGATACAGTAGATAAATATTACCTCAGTAAGGTTTACTAAAAGTCTTTCTTAAATCAACAACTATGCAGTGTAGTTAGAACTATATGCATGCAGAGCAATTTTAGGCTTTTTGACATCTTCACAAAGCCAGTGGTGGATACCCATTTTCAGACTCTGAGAATGATTACATGATATCTTGGCAGGCCAAGATGACAGTATGCAGCTGGTAAGCTGTTTCTAGCTGTCATAATAGGTAGTGTTTGAAAAGGAAAAAACAAAGGCTTGCTTTAATGAGGCCTACAGCAGCAGCAAACTGAAGTTATAAACACATTTGCTGCTATTTTGAAATTTTCAGTGAACTTTTTTCTTACTTTACATTCCTTTTTTAAACATATTTTGCTGTCTGCCTTTATAACTTCAGCCACTGCTGTGTGCCGTCTTGTGTAAAACTTGCTGGGAGACATTTAAGGGTTATTTTTTGTTTGTTTGTTTTTGGGGTGTTCTTTTTTATCTTTATCCCATGTCTCCTTTGAATTTTTCCTTGAAGAAAGAAACTGTTTCCTCTAAATACAACCATTTGGTTGAGTGTAAAAGTGTTAATTGGGGCATTTATTTACTCTGCCGAATTAAATTCCACAGTGATTCTACACAGAGCTTCAGCAAATCCAGTATTTTTTCTTCTGAAAGCCTATGCAGGTGGCGTCAGTACTGGATATTCTGTTTACAAATCATTAATGAAGTGATTGTGGCTTTTTTCATTTGCTCACACTTTTGAACTGCTCAGAGCGACACATTCCTAAATAGGGAACACAAGAGTAGAGAGAAGCACACAATAGCCTTATTATGGGGGCCACACAAACACTGGTAGTGCTGAGGGTTTATATTAACCCAATCAATTAAAGATGTACGGAAAGAGTTCAGCTAGTAGGGGACTGGGAAAAAACGGTACACAGCAATGAGTTGCTAGGCATGCTAATCTGGACTCTGAAATTTTCGCTTAGTGCTATATCTGAGCTTTCTTCCTGCACAATAAAAGGTCCCTTTCAAAGCTGAGAGTCCTTAGCAGTGCAACCATTGGAAGTCACTGCATTCTCTGAATGAAATAAATGCCTCGCTTTAATTTCTATAAGGCTTGTGTAAATTTCCTTCAGTACTAAACCATTAGAATTCTGAAGGAAAAATGCATATATTAGGCTATACTGTATCCCTATTGTGCACTAAACATCAACTCATGCTACTGATATGGAGTTTAAAAGCTTAAATAAAGTGCGGAGCTCCTGCTGGGCAAACAAGCTGAACTGGCCCAATGAAGTAACCTTTTTGTTAAGAATTCTCATTTGAATAAACAGCATGGCAGAACTGCTGAATGCAGATGGCTTAAGTGTTCGGGTTCTTCTGGAAGAAAAAATAAGTCTTAGTAGTTTTACTCTTTCATGAACCAAATCATATTTTATGAAGGACAAGTTCCCCAATTTCTCACAGATTGTATGGTAGGAATAAAAAGAGTTAGCAGCTAACTGGCTCATTTTGAAGGCTGAATTAAGGTGAAACAAAGACACAGATTTTACTCTGGAAATTCTCCTGTTATATGCTTCTCTATGCAAACACACATACACACACATGCATACAGAAAGACAAGGCTCCAAAGGCTATGGAAGGTCTCCAAGGAGCAAATGAAAGCTCTGTGCTTAGGTTTTGCATTATTTTTGTGTTCTGCACTCATCTGTGATACCTTTTGAATTGAAAGCAGTTTCACAAGCCTATCAAGAGCTATGAAAGACTCAGCACAGCACACAGTCTGTCTTAGAATAGAAAATTTTTTCTTCAACTTTTATTGCATTCCCTATCATTTGCTAGGTAGGTATTTTCCTTCTTGTCAGCAGAATGCTGGTGCTATTTGCCTCCTTCATCTCTGAAAGTAAGCAGGTGGTGGGAAACTCTACTGATCATGCAAAGAGCTCATCGTGCCATCTCGGATGGAATATAACAACTGAGAGATACAAACCTTAATTTGGGAAACCATTTAAAGGGATGCCATTGTGCAAATGAAATTGAGACTTGACTGTGCTTAGCTGTCCAATAGATACCCAATTCTCTGCATCTTTTACAGGAAGCAAATGAGCTATTAACTGTTGTGTGAAGCATCAGCCAGCTACTCCTACAGGCTTTTCCCCCCTATACTGTAAAACTGCATTGGTTTTAATTGTTACTGTTGGATATCTATTTTTCTTGAAGAGCTATTTCTCTGACCTGAGATATTCTTGCTTGTGCAAGAAAGTGTTAAAAGATGGGGAGATGATTCTTTAGCTCCACAAAGTTACTAATGGGCAAATATGAAAGACAGGAGAGGGGGGAAACAATAAAAACATCTGTCAAAAACCTGTCTTTGCAAGGGTCTGCTGAATACAGACAAGGTCTTGTACTGAAAAAAAAAAAATAAGATGGGGAATTGTCAAAAGTTGTGGAGAAGAGAGGGAAAATTTTCAAGCATCAACCAGGTAGTCTGATTACATTCATATCAAGAAAGACTTTCTAATAATTAACACCTGTAAAACCAGACATCTGCATATTGGAAAAGAAGAATGGGTACTGTGCACCAAAACTCTTAAGACAGAACTTTCCTCTATCTGTTTTGTTGCCATTTTGTACCATAAAGGTGAGGTAAATTTCTAACATGTTATAAATAGCACTAGTCTTTATTTAATTGTTATTTTTTGCTGATCTCATAGCACTTCAAATAGCTCTGTAGGTCTATGTATTTGAACTATATATGAAATATTTTTTTTCTCACACTTTTCTACAGAAAAGAAAAATACATAAGCACTAATTGCAGTTGTTGGACAGCATATATAGAGAAGTGGAGTTATGCCCCTAGCCACGTGGAATAGTCTGTAAGCAGGGAAAGATCTTTAAGGCCGGAAGAAAAACTTCTGATGGAAAATCTATCTTGATTTTTCCCATGAGATTGTCTGTTTTCCTTCCCAATTTTTTTTTTGGTGAATTTTTGGCAACACTTTTCAGTTGAAGGCCACTGAGCACAGAGCGCAGAACAATGAATTCCTAACAGTCACCAATACAAGTAGAGTTTCTAGTAACAGCAAAAATGTCATTATGTAAATGTCCACATACTACTTTTTTTAAGAAAAAAGATTATTAATTTCTGTTGTAAACGTGGAAGATAAGTGCATTCAATATGCAATTTTGGGGACCTTGTCGTACTTCAACTTAGAAATAGCAAACCTCACAGGTTATTTATGGAGTTTTATTTGTATTAAGAAGATATTAATGTACCCTGCTATGTAGCTTGTCTCAAGTTCCTAATGTAAAAATAATCCAAAAACTAAAACATGAGAAAAAAAGAGGGCTGAATAGTTTAATATATTAAAATAGCTAGCATTATTTAGTTGGAACTCTTCTGCAACATATCTAAGTGCAAACTTGATGATTACCACAGTTCAAATAAATACAAGTTTACCGCCATCAAGCAGAAAAGTAGCTATTCAAGATATTAAAATGGATTGTATTACTGCACACCAGTTATAATTTTTTAAAGAAAACTACATGCACATGGAGTATTTGAAAAGTGATTTTTCAAGATGAACTCCTGGCTTTTTCATTTAGTTTTCCCTTTTTTCATCTCAGGGTAACAGTTTCTTAACTTTTTACAATTATTGTTCTATTATGAAAAATGAAAAAGCAAAACCACGAAATTAATGGTCCAAATACTTTTCTAAGCTAAGAAATCCTTCAAGTTCCAAGTGTGCAATTTATGGTACTTTATTAGAGCTGCTCTGATTTACACCTAAATTTAACCTCTGGGGTGTTTTGGGGGCTTTTGGTTTGGTTTGGGTTTTTGGTGGTTTTTTGGTTTTGGTGAGTTTTGCGGGGGGGGGGGGGGAATGTTTGGGGGGGGTTTTTTGGTGTGGGTTTGGTGTTGTGGGGGTTTTTTTTGTTTGTTTGTTTGTTTTGTGTTTTTTTTTTTAATAGGGACAAGTACCAAACCAAGATTTGAAGAAACCTCACAGTGATGTTACTCACTTTACTGCAAAAGTCTTTCTGGATGCTGTCCTGCCTATCCTCTCCTGGACTGAAGGGTCTTTCAAGTCCCAACCTACTTTCATATTGGAATGGCATGCTGTAATTTTACTGGCATACTTCATCCAGAATTCTTTGCTCCCTTCCCCTTTGTATGATTATACCTTCCAGTTAAACAGTACAAGACAGGTCTTAGACCTCCTGTCTTTTCACCTGTGCCTAGCAGGGGAGCAGAAGTACACAACTGTTCTCTTCCTTCTCCTCCAAGTTCAGCGCATACATTTTTTAAAATTTTGTCTCATTTTGCATTTGCTTTAAAAGCCAGCAGTGACAAAGGTCTACAAAAGGACTGAGCTATTCAGACAATTAAGTGTTGCAGGGCAGAATGCAGATGGTTGAGAGTCATTCTCAGTTTCCTGCTAGCTCTGGAAGCATGTATATCTGCTACACCCAAATTATGGAAACATGCAGTGGAGCAGGGTTCAAAACTGAAGTCTTTTCCCTCTCAGGTGAAAGCCCTAATCAGTGGGCAGCAGCCTTTCTCATTAATGTTCCCTTACCTCCTGGCCAAGGCATTTCCTTTGGAAGATGCAAACTGAAACTCTCTTAGACAAAACTCAGGTGTCCCAAATAGAAATTACTCTAGTCCCTGAATTACTGTATGTAAGTTGGTATATGCCTAACTCCATTATAAGACTGAAGAGCAACTGTTTGTTGCATGTATCTAGAGGGATATCAATTCTATTGTGCGCAATTCTGTGTTTCTAACCACTCAACAACACTTCACATTTCTAATTCTTTTCCTGTTGCTCTCTCAGACATGGCTGCTACCCCTTTCTATCAGGCTCTTCACTGATACATAATGCTAGAATATTTGATTTAACAGGAGCTATACACAAAATAGAATAAATTTGGACAACTCCTTCAATGATAATAGATTTTACATAGCCCTTTGGTATAAAAGTGAATTGTATCAATGTGCCACGGAACTTGGGGAAAGTCAAGTATTATTACAAGGCTGTTATTATTATTGAAGAGAAAGGAAAAAGATACGATCTTAAAAATATTAACATGCAGAAAAGGGAAAACTTCCTGAAAATGCTTTATCAGTTATTAATTACTGGAAATCAAACCATTCTGCAGTAAAGGTTGACTTACAGACTTCCATGCCAGCTTAACCTGGAATAAAGTTTGGAAAGTGACACCAAAATAACGGTTAATCAAAATCACCTGACAAGTGGCCAGGACTTTTATGAGCAGGTTCAGACTTCAAAGTGAAAAATGAAACACTTTACAAATCTGGCACTTTCGCAATTACCTCTACAAGAAGAATCTCTAGAATAACTGCCCTCTCCTTTCAATCCGGAAAGAGTTTGAAGAGGAGAAGCACCAGAGTATCTGGTCTTTGCCCAGTCATTACTGTGAAGACATTTTGCCATATGATTTGCATTGAGATGCAGCAAGGGCTCACTACAAATCTTTAAATAAGGCAAAACTTGGGTTCTGTTACAGATTGAAAGCTCTACCTTGTTCTTGAGACTGTCGACAATTTAGGGAGATCCATATGATGAAGAAAGAGGATATCATCCCTTCACCTATGAATTAAATGAAACACCTTCAGTACTGATATCAGTCTACCAGCAGGATAACAGAGAATTTGTAAACAAATTAAAAGCACTTTGGAGATAAACATGAAAATGTGCAGAGACAAAGAAGACTTATGGCTAATAAAAGGTTTGTTATTATGTAGAAATTCTGGTCAAAACAGCAAGTTAAAACTTCCTTGTTTAGATTTCAAATACAAAGAGATATTCAAAACACTGGTTTATTGAAAAATAATTAATTACTTTGAGTTGTATTGAAATCATTATTGAAACGTGTTGCAGCATGAAAGCATGGATTTGTTTCCAGTGCAGCAGAGAAGTTATGTCTGGGAAACTTCAAACTAAACTTCTCCTTCTCTGTTTGGTTTCATGATGTGAGACAGAAGGCTCACTGAGGCCTCAGGAGGAGGCTTCCCAGGAGGAGGTCTCTCAGGAGGAAGAGACCAAAAAAATAAACACATACAGCTGGAAGGAGGAAGTTCAGGAAAGTGGTAGTGACATGGAAAATGGTAATTTATCTGGACACATGATTTCTTCTTGAATCCTGGCAAAAATTTGAATTAATAATGAAATGATATCAAGGGATTCTAAGGGAGGATTAAACCAGTTAATTAGGTAAATAACAAGGACCAAATCCTCTATTAATTTTCATAAGAACCTATTTTTTCTTCTAACAGTCATGTTAATTCATGCGTTGTAATGAAGAAGAAATTAAAAATTGGAATTATTTGTCCAATGAGAAAATGTCAAATCAGTTCATGAAGTTGGATGAAAAACAGTTCATGAAATACTAAAACCTAAGCTAGTCTCCCAACCAACCTGGCAGAAGCCCCTTTACTTGACATGCGTGCAGCTCAGTTTTACCAAGTTCTCAGACCTGAGAAGCAACGCTATCAGAGTTTCCGATGTACCTCTCTGCCAGTACAGGTATTTACCTTTAAAAATTACTTCATACTTTTGGCCTCGAAACTTTTTAGCCAAAAATGAAGTGGCCTTTAATATGTAACTTGCTCTGGCTGACATGTGTTGCTTGGTATGAAATTAAGGAGTTCACTTTCTACCACCTCTTTTCTATTTCTGAAAACTCTTGTCACTTGTTACCAAGCATCCCATAACTGTGTTTCTAACAAAGATTACACTGATATTTCTGTCCAGCTACATGTCCTGCAGGGCTGTTCTGTGGTCTTTCGATCAGTAAAAATGTAATAACATTTTCACATAGTCAATATTTAATTCTGTAAATGCAACTGGTAGTTGTAATCTAGGTTATTAACCACACAGTGATTTATGATGGAGGGCAGACAGTGGAGGGGTGCAGAGCACTAGGAAGGTCCTCTGGTGACAATAAAAAAGTTATAAATTTCATAGCTCTGCCTGAGAAATGTATTTATATCCTATATTAAGAATAGCTTTTTATAAATTTTAATGATCCATGTTATTAATGGTGCTGTCATCATTACTGCCTGTGCAAGACTGCAGTCTCTTTTTCCCTCTTATACTTTTCCATCAGCTGAAGGTCTTATATTTTTTAAAAAGCTCTTATTAGCAGTTTGCCAAAAAATCTTTTAAGAGTTATAAGTCTATCTTTGTTTCATTGGACTGCAAAGACTGCAAGGAATAGTTTGCATAAAGTTTTATGGCCAAGGCAAAGGTTGGGCTAATTGGACAGAAAACAATTGCTTCTCTATCATGTTTACAAAGCCTAAGTCAATACATAGGAATAAAAGTAGCACCATATCAAAAAGAGGAATTTATACATGAAAATTGTTCTTAAATAGTGTAGTATACAGTGTTAGGTACCTAGAAGATAGACAGTTATATATCAAAGATCCAATATAAAAATGTATGGTACCATGGACTCCACGCACAGTGAAAGAGACAGCAGTAGAATTTACAAAAAAAACCCCACATTTTAGAATGCTCTGTCACATTTGGCCAAGTTTGCCAAGGGAAGGCAGTCTATGGCATGGACTGATATTTGAAAAACATTCTCATTTATCTGACCTTCGTACAAGAATATTAGAAACACACAAAGAACTTTGGGAATGGATCAAAAGACAAAAGGAGAAGAAAACAGCAGAAGTAGCACCATTTCTGCTCTGAGCATTCCCTATTAGTCACCTCTAAAAGCAGAAGCAGAATCCTACAGCAGCCACCTGCTTTACCTCTCTCAGGGATGGAGGCAGGTTTTTTAAGACTGTCAGAAGTCAGACAGTAGCCAGCATCCCTCCCGCCTTAGGAAACCACCAGAATGAAAATAGTACACAAACATCTGATCTGTGGACAACGAAGGAAGGGATGGAGTTCTGGCAGATGCCTTCAGTAGCGAAGAAACGCAGCCATACAGGACTGTGTATGTAAGTCACAAGCATAGGTATTTTTAATCATAAAATTGTAAAAACAAACCATAGCCTTATAGGGTATCAGGCACTCTGAAGCTTTGGTGATGGCTGCTGTACATTTCAGGTAGACATATTAAAGAAGCTATGTGAATTGGAGCAATGTTCTGTGGTATCATATGCCTACTGTTTAGTTTTAAAATAGTCACCAAGAAAGGAACAATGAACACTATCACTGCAATCTCCAGGCAAGTGTAAGTACTTGCTATTTTAGTGTTAGGTATCAGTACCAATCACAATTTTTTTCAAGCATGAAAGCAAACTTGCAGCACTGAGCAACTATTTTCCACAATTATTATTCTTTGAAAAGAACTTATTTATAATTTTTTTCTCCTTTATTTTGATACCAACTCTGTTTCAAGTCGATACAGTGAAAGTTATTGTCCCCCTTGTCTTTCGGCTACTGATCTTACTTCTGGGATAGAAAACATGACTATTGCTAGTTAGTAAAGCCAACATTATACTCAAATAGTGCATTTCACATTTCCGGCTCAGCTTGAACTGTTTTCTCACCTCAGTACCTATGAGCTATAGACTACATACTATACCATTCTTTTCCTATTCCATTTCTGTCTCATTTGTTTCAAGTGTTAGATGCACAGCCTAATTTAAGGTAAGCCCTGAACAGAAAATGTAACTGCCAATCAATTCAAATTCAGAGGATAAGTAAGGAATAAGACACTAGATGAAATTATTTCAATGAAGACAGAAAAGAAACTTTAAAGACCACAACAGTAAAGCATCACTGGACTGATTTAAATGGGAACAAAGTCCCATTATCCAGAATCCTAGGAGAGTATTAGAGGCTTACACCAAATTTACTTTCATAAAACAGGAATTTTCCATGCCATTCCTAATCTGAGGAAAAACATCCTCTCTAATGCTAAAAGAAAATTTAGTCTTCCTGTAGCCTAGTTCTCTTCCTTTCTTAAGCAAACTCTGCTAACTATACTGTACTATATGCCTTTAAACTCATAAGGAAATTATTTGAAATGCAAGTGCATTTGCATTCACTAGCAATTTCTTAACAAAATCAGCTGTTAAGCCAAAAGAACAAAAAGTGCAATTCATTTTTAATACAGACTTTTCTAGGATTCTTTTTTTTTTGACAAATAGGACCTGCAAAATACATAATATATGGCAATGCTTATCTCAATTTCCGATGATTGTTTATAGTAATGTAATAGGGAAGTTTAGTACTATTTTGGGGAGACTGAATAACACTGATAGGTGATGACTACTATGTCACATGCAGGATGACTCAGCTCATAGTATTTGTGTCAGCTAGATTAAGTAGGAGAAAGACTATAAATTATTAAATCTATTAGAATGTTTTTCTAAATTAAACCTTTATAAAAAATTTGCCAAAACTCCAGAACTAGGAAGTTCATTGGTTCATACGAAAAGTTAACAGAATTTGGCATCAGTCGTGCTTAGAAAAAAACACCCTATTTTGCTCTTCATAAGTCGCTTTCAGAACATAACACTATGTAATGTAAGAATGCTAAAGAGTGCTTTTTCTGGTTCATGAATGAAAAAAGCTTTTATTCAAGGTGATTACAGAGTACTCTATTGATTTAAGTAGTAGGTATTCACTCTAACTTTCCCTTAAATGACTACAAAACAGAAGGCTTTCCCTCCAGCTAACAGCCCAGTTCCAGGACATATGCACTTACTCATAGAGGCTACTATCTTATTTTATGGAGTAAGCAGGCAAAAGAACCAATTTCATAGAGGAAAAGCTGATGTGCTACTGCCACTTATACTCCAGTCAGATAAAGCAAAGCAAGGCAGGAGCAAAGATTCAGAAAAAGGAAACAAAAACGCATCTTGGTGGGAACAGCTTGTTCCACATGAGTTTTTGCATTTTAGCTAATTTAATATATAGCAGAAAATGTATTACTGATTGATACATATTTGAAAGCTAAGGGAGGAAGAAGCAAATAGAAAAGTTCTTTCTCAGTTGTAAAATCAAATGAAGATATTCTAGAAAGAAAGCATAACAAAAAAGGTCTAAAAAAAAAAGAAAATGTCAGAGAATCCCACTGTAATTCTAGAAGCCTTCTTTGAAAGCTTTCAGTAGGATTTTTAAGGTAAGCCTAGACATACTCACTGTCTCAAGGAGAGGCAGGAGGCTTCCTATTCAGTAGACAGAGATAGTGAAAAAGCAAAAAATGTGATCAGTAAAAGCTGTCTTGCTTACTGGGAAGCTGCTGAAACTGCACAGTGGGAAGCATCAAGGAGAGTGTGACTTCAGCCCATTTAAGAAGGAGTTTTCTGGGAAAGAGGTAAATCACTGATACTCAAAGCCATAACCTTTTTTCCCCAGCCAGCCCTTCTTCACAAAGCGTAGATATCAGAGGAGGTTGGTGACCCCTCTCTTGTAACAGGCTCTTTGTTACAACAGTGGTTACTGGACACACAGGTCCACTGTAAACTGTTTCTTGGTCATCACAGCATCCCTTATCAAACTTGAGTTTCAAACGCTTCTACAGCCTTGATGCAGAGCCATACTATGGCCTTGTAGTTGGTTGGTGACCAGAGGACCACATCTGGAGGGGTCTCCGACAGAGGACCCACCCAGGCTATAAAAGACTTCCACTTCATAAGAGAATTGAAATCTGCGCCTTCCCTCTCCCTGGGCACTATTGTAACCACCAGGTTATGCATACCGTGCTCCTGGAGAGGGATGGCTCTGTGTTGCATCTCACAACAACTCCCCTTTTTCCAAAGAACATAAGACCTTCTGTATCTTCTACTGATTCCTCAAAACTATTGTTCATTTGCTTACTCATTTACTTTTGCCTTCTACTAACAGAGTCTGAAACAGTGAGGAATATGACTTCTTGTTGTCTACCCTTGCAGAGGAATGTTGTCTAGCAGCTGTCTTAGGGGGATTACAGCAAAATGATCAGTTCAGATATGACTCTGGAAGTCTAGCTGAATTCTTGCCTCAGCTCTTAACCCTTGCAGCTTTCCACGTCCTATCCTCTCCTGCCCTCCTGTATCTTTTAAGCTCACTTCCCTTCAGTCTCCTTTTCTTTTTCCTCTTTTATTCCTACTGTTTCCCTATACACTGTAACTATCCTAACAGAAATGGAAACAACAAGGCTCTTCACATTTGTCAAATGACTTGTCTGCTGTGGTTTTCTGTGTAATTCTCTTCCATTTTATCTGCCATGTCATTCCAGATAACAAACATTTTTCTCCAAGGAATATGTCTATATTTGTTAAGAAAGCAGTTACACTATTTTGGGCCCTGCCACAACCTAAAGTATTATCATCATCTCTTTTGAAAGAATTTTACAGAAAATATATGCATATATACATATATTTTCAAGCCCCAAAGGCCTTCCCTTTATTTATGAGAATGAAAATCTGGGGTGACTTCCAGAAACTACACAAGAAATAGATGAAGAGTGCCAGATCCCACACTGGCAAGTGAAAAAGGAGAGCCACAAATCCTCATCCTCCCGTTAGAATGATGGAGGAGTTTCAAAACAAAGAAAGAACAACTGGACTGAACTACTTACTCATACACACTGAGGGCTGGGGTGAGCGAGTACTTTTTATTGTTAATGTAACGGTTTGGAGTTTTTGTTTTCTTTTAAACTAAGTAATCGGAAAGAATAGTGAAAATGACAAATACAAGAAAGAACTGACTGTATTAATGAAAGAAGAAAGATCTGGAAATGAAAAAGGCAGCCTGACCACAAAATCCTTGTGGTGGTCCAGAACGACCCAGCAGAATCTGTGATGAATCTTCCTTTGACTTTGGTGGGACCGCCGCAGTATTCCAATCAACAAGAAATGGAAAAGATCTTTGAACAAGCAGTGGACAAACACACACATCAGCTGTGCGCTCCACCTACTATAATCTATTTTTCCTCTGCACTTCTTGCTGAAATCCATTTAAATCCCAATTCTGCAGATACATGCTTAACATTATGCAACTACTGAGATCCACTGGAGTCTGAAATGCTGTGTTTTCTGATAAACTAAATTACACACAGTAAAAGAAAGATCAGGACTTGCAGCTATAAGCTCTTCACAGCAGAAATCTTAAATAGCAAACCAGTCCTTAAAAATCTGTATTGACTTAAGGAGTGGGAATAGGATAATTCCTTTGAATTTCATTCCTACCATTTATAAGTCCTACTTCATCCTAAAATGCATTTTATAAACAAAATGGCTATAAAATAAAATGGCTTTTGCAAGGTGTTTAGCATTGCTTCTCTAATACCACTCTGCCTAGCTTCCAAGTGCATTTAAGACTTACTGAGAATTCATTTACTGCTTCCACTTTTCTGGTCATATACATGTGACAGCCCTCTTACTGCCCGAGCAGTAGAGTTTGGAGACAGAATGGCCACTGCAGAGGTATCACAGAGAACCCTCCCTTCTACAGTCACAGCCCCGGAAAAATATGGAAGTAATAGAGCTCACTGGCTACTGTCATTTCATTAATCTTGGATGTTCTGCCAGTATTAACCAGTTGCTGTATAGATCTGTGTAGGAATTGATCAACACATTGGCAGTCCTGCAGTCTGTCATCAAATTGATAACATTACAGTTCAAGTGAAGGTTGTCCCAGGAATTCTTGAGCTAAATTCTCCTAAAATTTTCTTAAGAGGTAATGTTATTTTCTTGTATTTCAACATTCTTTTATGCCATCAAGTGTTTTTTAATTATTATTCTACTTACAGAATTTAGAGATTTACAATATACCTAATTGTGTGTTAAATTATATTTTAAAAATTTGAAACTAGTCAATACATCAATCTCAGACATGGCAGTGACCGCTTTCAAATGAAGTCTCTGAGGCGAGCAGCTCCGGTGACAGCAGGATCTGCAGCGGAGTGCTCCAGCGTGGTGTACAGGGGGGTTTCCCGCAGCAGGGGTACCTCAGGGGGAGCCGAGAGACCCTCCAGGATCCCACAGCTCATGTGACAGTGGCTGACAGGACCAGAGTGGGGCCAGGAGCAACAGCTGACAAGCCCCTCACATGTATAAAAGAAGCCCTCAGGGTGTGCTCGTGAACCAAGAGTGCCATGAACAGGGCAAGGCACGGCAGCCAGGGCATGGTGCAGTGGTTTGCGTGGAAGGGCGTACAGGAAGGATGCTGAAGCTCTGCCAGTTTGACCAGGGAGCAATGGTACCCACCCGGCAGAAAGCCATGGCCTCGCTCAGCTCTGTACCCACCCCAGCTGACACAGCTTCCCAGACAGAGCTCTGGCAGGAACATGCTGCCACCCAGGTGTCACACCGGCTGCAGGGCGTGCCCTGCTCTTATGCCAAGACTGGATGGCAGCAGTGAGCACACCTGTGGGAGGTGCGCACAGGCAGAGAGGGCAACTCCTCTGCTTAGTGACAGAGCTCCGGGAGGAGGTGAGTAGGTTGAGGAGTATCAGGGAGGCCGAGAGAGACAGGCCCAACAGGCAGACAGAACATGATACAGAGGATTCCCTATCGTCTCTCTGCCTGGCTGAACAGTGACTTAAGGGATAGGGGGCAATGGTGGCAAGTTCCTGCCCAGTGCAGCAGGTGCGTCTCCTCTGAGACTACCCCACCTTCCCAGGGGCCCTTGCATAATAGGCTCTGCAAGTGGAACTGAACGATGAAGAGGACAATGGTCCATCCAGCTTGGAGGTGTTGCTGAGGTTAGCTCAGTCTACACCCTGTGTCAAAACTGCTTCCATAAAGGAAAACAGATGGGTGACTGTCTCAGGAGGCTCTCTCCTGAGGGGAACAGAAGGCCCAATATGCAGACCGTACCCAGTTCTTAGATAAGTCTGCTGACTCCCTGGGGCCTGGGTTAAAGATGTGAAGAGAAAACTTCCTAACCTGGTACAGCTTCAGGCTACTACCCATTATTGATATTTCAGGTAGGCAGCGGTAAAGTTGCAACAAGAAGTCCAAGGGCAATCAAGACAGACTTCAGGGCATTGGGACGACTGGTTAAGGGATCAGGAGCACAAGTAGTGTTCTCTTCTATCCTTCCAGTTGCAGGGAATGATGAGGGAAGAAACAAGAAGAGCCAGCAGATCAATGCCCGGCTCCGAGCTCCAGCAGGATTTGGGGGGTTTTGATCATGGGTCAGTTTACATGACACCAGGCCTGCTGGTGACAGATGGGCTACACCTGTCTTGAAGGGGGAAAAGGATCTTTGCACAGGAGTTAGCAGGGCTCACTGAAAGAGTTTTAAACTAGATTTGAAGAGGGAAGGGGAGAAAACCAGGCTTGCTAGCGATAAGCCTGGAGGCGGCACACCAGTGTTTGAAGGATGGTGTGCTAGCAAGGTCCTTCGGTCTGCCATCTCAGTGGAGGTAGGGGATGGAGATCCATGCGTCAGCAAAGACACAAGGGTTATAGATTTGTTAGAAACCACAGAAGTGCCTGAGAATGGTCATGTAGAAATTAGGGCTTCTCCCCAAGAAACATGGTGAAACAAGCCCAGATGAAGTGCATCTACACCAATGTACACAGTGTGGGCAACAAACAGGAGGAGCTGGAAGCCATTGTGCAGCAGGAAAACTGTGATATAGTGGCCGCAAGGAAATGGCCTCAAGTTGCACTAGGGGAGGTTTAGATTGGATATTAGGAAAAATTTATTCACAGAAAGGGTTGTCAGGGATTGGAACAGGCTGCCCAGGGAAGCGGTCGGGTCACCATCCCTGGAGGTATTGAAAAGATGTGGCAGTTAGGGACAAGGTTTAGCAGTGGATTTGGCAGTGCTAGGTTAACAGTTGACCTTGATAATCTTAAAGGTCTTTCCAAACCTAAACAATTCCATGATTTCATGATTCTAAGTCAGACCCTGTGAATACACCTGAATTCTAGGGCAGATATGTCTGAATTATCTACTGCTTCTTCACGTCTTTTTCTAGTGAAGAGATCTCATTTTGACTTATTTCAAACAAGAATGAACACTTAGCTTTGTTATAATCATAAAAAGAGAACCTTTCATCTTTACATAATCTGAATTTTCCAGGAAACATCACAGATGTGCAAAAACAGATCTTAAAAATTGAGTTGTGTTTTTTCTTGACTAATTTTTCTTTCTTTATGATATAAATATACTGTCTTATAATTGAAAAAGACATATGCTGACTTTTAAAAGTCTAATCAACATTTTCTTTTGTTATTACTTAGACAACCTAAAGCCTCGTCGAACATGCTTGTTCTATGGATGCTTTAGCAGGAAAAGAACTGGAGTTTGATTCTGCAAATCTGTAGCCAATGCTACTAGGACAAGAGCACTCCACAGTTCATACCACACTTCTGCAGCCCTAATCATCCAGAGCGAGGAAGCCACATTGGTTCAGCAAGGCTATAGTGCCTATCTGCTTCTCAGCTGACACACATTCAGGCCTAGCCATGTTGCAAACCATGGACAACCACCATGAGAAAACACTGAGATAAGAAACAATTCTAAACTAGCTATTACAAGCAGTCAGTTTAGACTGAAGTCAACCTTGCACTGATCTTAAAGAAGTTTTGTGGTAAAAAAATGTGGAGTTTGATTCAGCTCTCACAGCAGAGTAAGGTGGGATATAATCTCTCAAATCAATGGATTTATATGAGTGAAATCAAGTCTAAAGGCAAAAAGAATCAGTAATGCAGTGTCTAGAAATAAATAGATGCTTGGTAAATTTTGGAGAATGGGCTCAGAAGACACAGTCTTTTGGCTACACTGAGCACATTAAAAGAATAAACACATGCACATACTGTTACATCATTCATTAAAATTTGACGTCCTTACAGTTTGCAGCAAAGCATGGAATTTGGTGGGACTATTGCAGGTTTACCTTCTGCTCTTCCCAGGAATACTCACCGAAACATGATCTCTGGAAAATTCTGTTTGCATAGATGTAAAAAACCTCATGCATGCTCAGCAGCCTGTCTCCTCTGAGCATCCTTCAGCTCCTCACAGTTTCTACATGGGAAGAAGCCTGAATACATATTGTGCTTACAGAGCAATTATCACATTTCATTTCAGACTGATAGTAGAGTTTAGGAGGCATGCCTATCTGGAGAAACTGAGAAAGGGAGTATCAGAAGCCTGGCATGTGAACAGAGCACAAGAACAGAAAGAAGCATTGCTTTGGGACTCTTGGCCCAGAGTTTCTTCCCTGGCTAAGAGCTCAGACATTTGGACAAGGTCAGGCTGTAAGTTGGTATTTGTCAGTAGCCAGTGCCAATTAAAACTTCTTTTTGAAAGAGCTACCATTGCTTTTACCTTTCTGTTGTCATTGTTGTTGAAAACAGCCCTTTTTAAGCCTCCTCTGTGGGCAAACCATCCCTAGTTATATAATTCATATTTACTGTAAAATGATTCAAATACGGAGACATTGCTTGTGCCCATTATCATTTAGCTTTGTAATATTTTCAGATCACAGAGGCAGGTCTACAGTCTCTGCAACGCCAGCAGAGCAATTTTGCAACTCCACCCATGAGTTGTGTCTACACATATATGGAGGCACACTCTGAATAAAGAACAGAACTATGGATGACAATCAGCTCTGCCATATGAAGAGATTCTGAACTTATGTTGAAGGTGGAATCCATTTTTCTAGCTTGGTGTCTCAGTTTTTTTCTGCAATGGGACTTCTCCTGTAGAATAACAGTCCTATTACCATGGGAACATAACAGCTTTAGAAAGCCTTGTGCTGGATCAGCTACAACAGGGAAGCTATTGACTGCAAAAGCAGTTCCGCTTCGGGGTAGAAGTATCTGAATAAAATGTAGCTGTGATTTTTTTTCCTTTGGACCGATACTTGTAGACTTTGCTTGCTTCTGCAACTGTTCTATTACAGCTGTTGCAGAAATGCCTGAATGGCAACTAAAGTGTGAGCAGCAGAAGGACAACCCATTGTAACTGGCAGAAGTAGAGCCCCTGGGTGACTATCCACAAAACGAATGAGGCATTTTTTATTACTATTATTTGTACCTATAATCAAACCAACAGTAAATATGACCAGCTCAGACGTACATAATGGGTCCTTCCTATTAATCAAGAGACAATCAGAATACTTAATATACTTGTGAGAATGTGCTATCTTGATAATTACATTTGCTCCCTGGTATTAGATAATATAAAATCAAAAAGGTTTTGAAATCACTGCCTTCCATGTGCTCTATAGCTGTGTATAAAGCTGAGGAAATAATTTAACAGATCTTTGGTATTGCAAGTGTAGTTCTTTATCTGTCTTTCCAGTATCATAACAATCATGTAGTTCATCAAAGTATATGAGTAAACAAAGGAGCTCTTACAACATCATTGGTAGGCTACAAGTCAGAAATCATCTTTATTGATCAGAAACATTGGGCTAACAGAGAAAGCCAGAAAAAGATGCCATTTTAAGGGCATGTTTAAGCCTTGTAAACACGTCTGAAAAACACCAGTGCCTGACTCTGACACTCATACCACATTCTTATTCCTGTGTGAAGTCTCAGGCATTTCTCATAAGAATTTAACAAAAAGAATATAAAAACTGGTGTACTAGGTGAGACCAGAGGCACAAATTATATCTGGTCTCTCAAGGGAATGAGAAATGGGTGCCTAAGCACAACAGAATAGTGACTGCACAGTGGTACTTCCCACAAATACCGTTCTAGCTTTGAACAATTTTCAGTATAAGCCTTCTGAGCCAGAGGTAGTATCCTTGCACTTAACAATCTTTTTCATTTTCATTCTGTTTTTCACTCTTTTTCATTCACTCATCTGTTCACCTCTTGAATTCTTGTAAATATTTTAGCACTGATAGCATCCTCAAGTTGAAGTTCCTCAGACTAGATATATGTTGTGACAACAACATGGACATTTGCCCCATTAGCTTCAAAAAAGTCACAAGCCATTTTACGCTGACAGCCCCTAGATCTTGTATTGGAAGAATAAGTAAATAACTAAACCTTATTCACCTCCTCCAAAGTTTCACAGATATCCATTATATCCTCTGTCAAAGCTCCTCCTTTTCTCTGAGGTGAAGAGTCCCACCCAGCTCAGCTGTTCCTCATGCAGAGCTATTCCATGTATTTGATCTTTTTTGAAATGAGGAAGGGTGACAGAAAGAATCTGACACTGTACAGTGTTCAAGATGTAGAGCGTCTACATACGCATTTACACAATAGTGTAATTTTTTGTGTCTTCCATTGTGTTCTCTTTCTGGTAAGTCCTAACATTTCATTAGGACCCATTGTACTACTGCGCACAGAGCAGACATTTCACAGAACTATCCTAAATCCGAAATCTCCTTCTAGAGTGATAACGGTCACCCCAGAGTTGATGATCACAGTGTATGTAACATTAGAATTTTTCAGACCATAAATTTTCCCTGAGAAGTGAGCAAGAGTGATAACATTATCACAACACATCCTTTCTACACCACTTAGAGTATTCTGATGACTTCTGGAGGGCAGCCACATTTTTAACTCATTTCTATAATAATGCATAGCTCATCTTCAGAAATCTGCACCTGTTATTTTTAATGTGTTTTGGAACTGGCTTTGGTTTGTAGGCATGGTGAGGTAGATAGCACATTAATTTAGTATTCCAGTCAATGGTGAGAAAAGTGAATAGAGAAGGATGAGATTTGGGTCTCAATCAGAGGACAGAAGAGTGTGGTAGTGTGTGTTGTGGGAAGACAAGAGTGTATCCTTCTGAGTATTCACTCAGCTGCTACCATCAGTTATGGAGCACTTATGAACAAGATCTGCTTTTCAAGTAAATAAACCTAGAGGATAACACACAAGAAAAGCAATATGGACAAATACAGACTGTACATTGAATATTAGCCTGAGTTTTCTTCTGCTAAAAATTGGTAAGTCCAAACAAATTATAGAGCACTTGGAAATAATTTTTCTGCATTAGCTGCTTTTAAAAAGAGTAATACTTGTAGGAGACCATCCAAATGGTAAATAAATTACATTAGTTCTTTGCCAACATTATTCTTCAAAAATTCTGAATTTGGGGACAAAATTTTGAAAATTTGATAATCCTTATGTGCCTCACATACATGGGGTGATATGGAAGTGCAGTCTTGTTAAGACACAGGGCAGAAAGTATTTGCCTGTGTTAAATGCATCATTTAACTTTACCAACCTGCACTCAGGACTTCTTCCTGCTATTCTAGCCCTTTGAACAGTTTCAAATATCTGTTATTTTCTGACAAACGTCTCAAGTGAAAAACACAAACATCCTCAAAAGATCTCTGGAATAATCATCATAATGATGACAAAAACAAGGTAAGGTGAAATGGTAAGGTTTATTCCTTGCTCAGCAATCGGTTAATATGTCATTTTGCACAGAACAAGAAGAACTTCTGAACAGTTCATTGTAAACATTCAAATATATTTCCTGAACAACACTGCTGCAATACATAGGGCAGAGTACACAACTGTGTTCAGGCTCATTCATTGCTCAGGAACCAGAGAGGAACGCGCTAAGGATATGACTATAATTTTCTTGGTCCTGGAATAATTATTATAGCTGATAATACCTCTTTATTATAATTGCACCTGAGTAATTATCGAGGTCACAGACGCATTGAGCGAGACATTGTATGAACACAGAAAAGGTGCCCCTGTTTTAAACAGCCTACAATTAAATTAAACAAGATATATGAAAATGACAGGAAGGAATAAAATTCACAAACTGAACAGCATGATTGCAACAAATGTCAACCCATGACTGCTTTTGCTGGGGGGAATGGGAGGCTATTAAGCACAGGCATGGTATATGGAAAGAAAAGAAGAATGGAAACAGCAGAAAAGGTAGGACCAGTAGTAGCTGAATGAAGCTGAAATGAACGACATGATATAGTTAGAAATAAATTCAGCAAAGAGCAGGGACACCCAAATGAGAACTGTAAAAGGTGTGCTCTGGCTACGTCCACACACATACATTAGGACACCATAAATCTGCCCCCTGTGAAAATGTCCTAAGCTGAACTGCTCTCACACTTTCACATCGCGGGCTGTTTGGGCATGCCCAGCCTGGCACAGGCACACTGTCCCACACACAAAGGGCTCTCCAGGCTCCTTGGGCTACCCCACATATGACAGTCAGTCATGCCTTCTAGCAGAAACTGAACAGAAGGGAAAATGTGAGCATTTCGGGTAGCTCATTTTATGAGCATGGGTAACAGCGTCGCATAACATCCTTACCATCTGTGCCTGCCGTGTCCTGAGTTCACTAGATTGCAGGCTGCCTGTACCCACTCCCATACCCATCTCCTTTCTCAAAAGCCAGGCACGCCCCAAACAGAGGAGCAAAAAAGTGTCTGTGAGCAAAGAGGCTGGGGCAAGTGAGTATTTTTCCTGTTATGTCCACACAAGGTCAGAAAAGTACTAAGCAACCTGAGACATATTGTTTCAGTAATGACACCCTGCCAAGGCTGCCCTTGAGAAAGTCAGCAAAAAGGGCCCAGCTGGACCAATCTTCAGCATGCAGTGATGTTTATGGCATGGACAGAGACATTCTTAGTTTGAGGCAAGTGCCAAGGTTGCTTCTGCGTCTTGGCCAGCTTCCTGAAAGACTATTGCTCAGACAAAACTTCTGACCTTGAGAAGCCAAGTCTCTAACAAAAGCACCAGCTTGCACCTAATCCTTCCAGGGCTGTGGGCTCTGCAATGTCTGAGAGACATACAGGCTTCACACTGCAGGATTTTGAATCTTGAACATCACAAGGATAGTTGTGCAGCCTAAAAAGCCCCACTGCTGTTTGGCTTTCATCTGGTTTGTGGCTGTTCTTACACAGACTGACTGCTCAGATACACAGATCCAGTCAGGCCAGTATCTGTTGATAGTGGGACAGGAAGACCCCTGAAAACACTCTGTAGGGTAGCTGGTATCAGGCATGACAGGTTCAAGTGAGCATGCACCACAAATGTGGATTAGGCCCCAAGCAAGTGAACGTTATCTGATACCTTCACTGACTAAGCAAATTTGAATTGCCTGGCAACATTAGTCACGGTGACTGGCTGTCTGTGTTGGAACAGGAACTCCAGTGGTACACTTTGTATAGGAAATGCAATGAGCTTAGGTTGGGAGGAGGCGGGCACTGATGGAGGACTGTTCCTTCCAGCAGCTTTTTGCTTCTCACAATGTGTGGCTTCAGTCCACATCTGCTTCAACCAGGTGCATACATCTTTCCAAAAAAGATTGTCCTGGGATCAATTTGTAGAACATCTACTTTGCTGCAGTTGAGGCCAGTGAGTGATGCCCACTGAGAGAACTGCCATGAAAAATGTAATCCCAGCTGAATCCAATTTAACTCTCTATTTCTACGTCTCTCAGACCTCATCTTCGGAATGGGTAATAAAAGACTCAAAGTTATTCTGATCATGCCTCTGATCCATAAAAAACCACACAATCCCTTGCATGAATCTAAACAAGATGAGCTTTTGACACAATGGTATAACTGTGGCCTCTTGAAAATCAGTGGTTGTTTTAACAAGGGATCTTTTAGTAAGCGATTTCATCTTATATCTCTGTAGTGTTCTCTCAAGTGGAAAACAAACTCCACTGGAATTCAAGCTTTAGAAAAGAATTGGGGAGGAAATAGTAGCTTACTGAGAGGAGAGCACAGTCTTCTTCGTTGTCAAAGGGAAGCTTCGTGACCATTTTTGCATAACACCAGCCAATGCCTGGACTTTGTGGATGGAAAGCAATGAACTTAACTTTGAGTGAGAATGAAATACCCCTTGAACTCATTTAGCCTGATAGAAACTTCTACAAATATATCTTACATCAGACTTCCTCAAGTTGTAGATCATGGAGCAGAAACATTCAGCAGGAAACATCCCATGGTTTATGGAGAGGTGGTTCACCATCGACTGCTGCTCCTGCTTTATAACCAGTAAGATGGATTTGAAGAAGCTGAGAATTAACAGGATGTTTTTCTTAATGCAAGAAAGAATTGTGAAAGAAATCCCTGAAAATGCTACAAAGCAGAACCCTGTAGGACTAATTCTTGAGCAGCTGAAGTGCTCTATAAAAAGGCCTGAGAATACTCGCAGGAAAAAAAAATTTCAAAATGTAATAATACCTCTACATGGCTTATTTCATGACAATAATGTCAAGGAGTCTTTTATATGTCTTGATTACCACACAGTCAAGCCTTAAGAAAAATAAAACCATAGACTGTGCTACAATGTAGATTTTATTTTTTTTTTAACTTAATTTGTAAATTAAAACACAACATTTTTTGGCTGTCTTTTTGCCCTATTAAATAAACAAACAGTGCCTGTTTTTTTTCTCCAGACAAAAAACGTTGCTTTGAACTGTAAAAAATACTTTTGTGCAATAATAAAGTTTGAAATTTCATTCTTTTGACATATCCCTTAATAGTATATAAATTTAATAATAATAATAATAATAATATCACTGTCTTCAAATGTCTTTTTTCGGTTTTAAAAAAATCCGTTAACATTCTTAAGTGAAGCTGCAGACTATGTTTTTTGGGGGGGATTTGGGATTTTTTTAATATGTTTAGTCTTAAGTGGCACTGAATTTAGCACTACATATTCAACAAACACTTATTGTTTTTGAGAAAACTGCAATTCCTGGTGTATTTTCTTAAATTATATCAAGCATAAACATGTTATGTGGGTGTGCAGGTTTTTTGTTCATTTGTAAACATGGGTAGCAAAATATCTCTATTGCAATACCTCTTTGTGGGCAGAGTATACATGTTATTTCTTCCACTGGAGTTTGCTCATTAATCATGGTGACAGCTGATACTTTTTTCACTGGCATAAGATATACAGTTGTTAAAAAATTTGTTATAGAGCTTAATATTGTCATTTATGATATGTGCAAAAGAGAGAGAACCTTCATGGAAAAATTAATATGACAAATATTGATACCATTGGTAGGTGTTTTTTCTCTCTCAACAAGTGGACACCTCTTTAAAGGCACTGAGGTGTTAAATGCAAAGACCACAGAGTTTTCTAAATGCATAATGCACATGTACTCAGTTTAAGAAATAATTCTCTTATGTAGCCTCAAAATCATTTAAATGACACTAGATATCTTAAAGGGTATGAAGAAGCACAAGTTCTATTCTAAATAGGATAACTTATGCATACAGAAGTGGAATAATTAATTTAATCAAATACGCTGTGTCTTAGAAAAAAATAATTGCAATTAAAGTATCAGATGGTGCCTGAAAAAAGGGGTGAGGCTGCAAACTCTGACCTGGTAAGGACACGCCATCCTCATGGAACAGGAGTAAAAACCATCTCTGAAGGCACATAAACTTCAGAGCTCCCCAGCTGGACAGCAGGAAACAGCCATAAAGGATAAACCCTCAGATTAACCCAGTTTAGGTTTCACTTTGACAGGATCCACCATATTAAATGTATTTTATAATAGCGATACAAGAGAAGAATGATAAAACATTTGGAGGCATTGACCTCCTTCAGGGACTTGAGGTGAATGAAAACAAAGAAAAGTTTATTAAAAAAAAACAAACTCAAATAGTTTAAAAGGGCAAAATTAAACTGTCAAAGGAAGCCTAAGGGTCAAATTGGGAAAAACCCTGTGTTCTGTATGGGAAAGGGAGAAAGCAAAACAGAAGTAGCTTCTTTTCTATTTCAGTCAAACTCTTGTCACAGATATATTTGGCCACTCCAGAAAGAATTCAGCCTTCCCAGGCTCCTTCTGTGCTAGTGCCACTATGCGTTTCGGGTCAGAATCAGTTTCCATGAACACTCATAACTAAGTTGAAGTATTCAGTTTGCATTTTCTTTATTTTATCTTGAGGTGTTGCTCTATGAGGACTATCAGGGATGCCTGGGAAATTTAGTACCAGCTTATACTGTACTTTCTGTCTTTGAAAGTGTCACCAGGAAATTTTGCCTGTTGGAGAAAAGACTATTTTAATGCATCATGACCAAAGGAGGAGAGAAAGTTGCCTGTTAAAGGAGGCAAGAATCTCACATTATGCAGAAAGCCTCAGAGAAGTCATGTGAGTGTGAACTTTAGTGATCTGGCAAGTGAATTGCTTAATCATTATCAATTTCATTCAGTTAAGACAATAAAAATTATTTGTCCTTTGTGGATATCAACTTTGTTTGTTTTGGCAATGAAGATTCGTAAGTGTAGAGCGAGTTTTGACAAGAGGCTTAGGAAGGACACAGATTTACTGTATGTAAAATATATGTTACTGAAGTTGCTAAACGACTCAGAGTAGAATTTTGTCCTTGAATATATATGCCACTGCTGCTTAATGGGAGGTGTGTGCCATATTTCAGTGATCAACCTTGGCATTTGCAAAGAACTCCAGCTAGGAAACCAAATGCTTATTTCATAGAGATGCTGCAGTTATTGTTGGAGAGATGTAGACAACAGCAGACCATACCTGCGCTTTCCATTTTGTTTCTTTTAGAAGAATAACTAGTTTGTGACATGCTTGAAGAAGCCCTCTTAATTCTTCCTAGCCTCATCTCCTGTATTAAACTCTCATAGCACCAACTCTTACACCAAAACCTTTGTGAATATCCCATCACCTTTTTTCACTCAGGATGATACACTGGCTTTCAGAACACACTCTTACATTTCTAGGACAAAATTCAGATGCACTATGCTCCTCAAACATGAAAAAACAGGGAGAAGAATTAAATGTAAAGTTTATGGAAGTCTCTGAAATTTAGTTCTGGATTAATCTTGGGGTTTTTTTGTGAAAGTCCAAGGTATTTTTCTATTACTCTAGCCTATTTATTTTGCCATAAAAATCCTGACTGCGTTCATCTCTCTTTATTTCCTATTGGTTTAAAACACCTAAAATCAAAGATTTTTTTGTTTTGTTTTATTGAATTCCATGGTCCATCAAGTTAATATATTAATTTGTCACAGGAGACAGAATATGAACAACCATGTGGGAAGAGACTGGAGAGTCGGTACCAGCAATTCATTTTGAAAGGGAAGGGTTTAATTCCCTGGAGATAGTATAGCAGGTATTTTGCAAGTGGAGGCATACTATCACTTAAATCCTCAAATACTTTTGTCTATTGTCTTCAAAAGTAGAACATGCATTAGCCCATATTAATTCAACCTCGCTGTGACCCACAGCGACATATCACTGTCCTTAATCTTTATAAATGGCTTTTGCACTCTGCACCATCAAAAACTTTCTTTTTGCTGATCAATACAAAGTGTATTTGAAAAGAGCATTATCTGCCTTTGAAAAGGCCTTCTGGACAATCAATGGTCTTCAGAAGCAGATGCTGATCAAGCAAGCATAGGCAACACTGTAGAAAGCTAGTAAATATTGATCTCAATTCAGAAAAGGAAATTGGCTTGTAGTTGCACTGTCTGACTTCATTTAGCCTATAAGTTTACTAAACGTCTGATTGGCTGATCTGGTAAATGCTAAGGTGCATCATCGCTGATTGGTGAGCTTGTACAAACAACAGGTCTTAAAAGTTTTACGTGGTCACAGCATGAGATTAGTTTTAAACTAGAATTACAACAAAATCGAAAAATGTTGATATCTGTTGTACAAAAAAACAAACCAAGTAATACTCATTGTCCACATGATTTCACAGTGGATTGATGCAAGCAAAAATGAAAGCGCTGAGACTGGCATTTTTGAATCTGTAGTCCTTAATGAAAAAAATAACAATATCAAAAATAATCTGTTTAATCATTTTTAAATACCAGGGAACCTCCTGTACTCAGCTGACTTGACAAAGTTACAGACTCAGTTAATTTGTTTCCCAGGATTTTATTGGTAGAACCTGGCATTTCTGATAGCAGAAACAGCATTTTACAGTAGGCCTAGATCCAGCCAGTACAACTCCACTAGTGCAGAGAGAATGAAAGATGCAAAGGAAGCTCAGCAGATGATCTAAACTTCCATGTAATACATTACAATAAAACTTGAATTATTCTAGATTTATGATGTTGTTTATGACAGAAATCTTGTTTAGTACTTCCAAATTGTGAGAGTCACATAATTAGCTGTCAAAAAACTGCACTCATCGTCATTCTGTAAAAGATATTTTAGCTTACAGCACCATATAAATCAAAGAAGGTGTATGGTCCTATCCCATGTCACTGAAGTCATAGGACTTAATTGATATTCAGTGGCCTATCTGATCATTCCTTCAGATTATCGTAGGAAAGTTTGTTCCACACAAACATAGAGCAAAAATACACTATTTTCAGGTCTAAGATTCAGAAGTAACTACACTGGAAAAGCACCACAGGTATGTGATGAGCCCTCCTCACTTGTCCAGTCAGCCTGCTCACTCTGGAGTAAGATCTAATCCCAAAATTCAGCAGTAACGGGACAATACCATGACACCATAAGCATTTTGTGCCAAAGAGCTATTCTTCATCGGAGCTCCTTGCTGGAAGAATGGGACTGGACTGACACGAGCCTATGAACAACACAGATATGCTTACTCAGAAATGTGCTCACCAGAGTAGGGATGCGAAAGGTGATGGCCATTCCTCTAGTCCAGCCTGAGGCTAGGGGAATTCACTGGCCTTCAGCTCTGTGCAAATCATTATCAAAAAGACCCAAACAGACTTCTCACAGAACATGTCTCTTCTACTTAACAGGAAAAATAGATTTGAACTGTAAAGACTACCTCTGCAAAAGTTTATGATAAAATATTTTACTCTATTATTTTTAACAGGTTTACAGAGATTAGTTTCTAAATAACTGCAAAAGACCTTCACTTGGACTTCCAAATGAATAAAGATATATGTCACTACATGGATTTTAAATATTTTTTAGAACATGAGAAAGGTTGAAGTAAAATTAATTACATCAAGATTGACTTTGACCTCAGAGTTTAGACCCATCTGAGATGTAAAATAATAATGAGGAAAATCCATACTCCTGAAACCAAGTTCTGAAACAACTTAGAGCCAAATTTTCTAGACTGAGTCTCTGATTTTGCACACACAAATACAGTAATTAGGCATGAAACTGCTCGTGTACCATAATGTTCTCGGAGTGCAGTATTTGTTCTATGTCAGGAGGTAAATCAGGGAGCTGTTATGTGGTTTTACAGCCACTATATACTTTGGAGGGTGGGAAGAGTAGCTTGGGCTGTCCAGATCATAGTTGAACAATGGATCTGAAATAGGGTTGTTTCTAGAATGTATGTGGAGAATAAAATATGACAGAACAATATTTCTCACTGTCAGTTTGTGGCCATTTAAGAAGACTGCTTGATTTGGGTTGACAAGCCACATATGATAAATGGTGCATAGTTTCTTAGGACTGTATTTTCTCAGCAAGAGGTGAAGGCTTTGTCTCATTTTGGAAAAAGAGTGGAGTGACTTTAGTTTTGCAGAATGGTGGTCTGATGCCAAGTACTATGGGAAGAGTAGTTTGTGAAACTTCACATACACATTACCACCATAATAATGTCAACCACTTTCTACCATTATTAGCATTATTTTGCAATAACACTCAGAAACCACATTGGAATGTAGACTGCACTGTAGTCTACATTTGTTCCTGTACTGAGTAAACACATAATGTTCTTTACCTAGTGGGAAAGGCTATTGTTGTATCTGCTGCTGACTCAATATATTAAAAAAGTATTACCGGAGAAAGGCCCATATAACCGCATTTGCCAACTACACACTAACATACATGGCTTAATTTATGTCTCCTTTAGTGCTGGTACTCACGACTTACACAATACATGTGAAGGAGGCCCATCAGAGGGCTCTTAAACTGTATTGGAATACTAATTAGTCCCTACACACTACAGCTTTTATACTGTTTACAGTAGGCTACAAAGGCAGAAGCAAGCTGCAAATGCAAACTTCAGCCAGGGCAGCAGTCCATAGTCCCATACTGTTACCAGCACCCAGTAATGGTAATTCTAAGGGAATTACGTCCTTGCTAATCATCAACTCTATGACTACACAAATCCTTAAAATAATAGTAATTATTAAAAAAAAGAGAAAAATTCCTATTGCATGTCAACTACTGCTTGTCCCCAAGAGACCCCGTCTTTCTAATTAAGCAGCGCTGTTCAGAAAACCCTTGCCAATGTCGGCAGCATGAGCAGAGCTTGCACTGCGAAGGTCTGAGCATCCCCACCACATCCCAGGCCTTGGCCATGCTGGGGTGGAGGCACAGGGCGAGCACAGTAACTCCTTAGTCCTGTGAAATGGAAAGGACCAAGTAACAGCAAAGAGCATTGCTGCATAAGAACAACTGAGAGGAAGACTGCATCGAATCCATGTATAGGGCTGGTGTTTAAACAATCAGTCACCAACAACATAACTCGAATAATAAGTAGAACGACAGTGCTACAAAAAACTCCCAGACAGAAAAAGCTGTTTACAAAGAAAGGTTATTTTTGTTTTATGCAATGTAATATGCCCATTTTAAGGATAACATCATGTCTGTGAGCTCCTAATTAAGAGCTCTGTAGTCCTGGACAAGGTAAAAAGTAAGTTCAGCACAGTAACTTTTTGCTTTAAACTGAGCAATGAGAGCTTGATCCCCTGACATAACTGACAAAACCCTTCAGGCTTTTGCAGCTTGGTGGAAATGGCCAAATCTGCATTCAACTTGTTTTTCACATTTCCATCATTGTGCAGAATGAAGCCTTGCAGAGCCCCAGGGACATGTGTTTAGCTGCCATTCTGCAGCGCTTGTAGCATTTTAACTTCAAGCCTCTGGGAAAAAGCCACATACCTATTACTATGGCTTTGGAGTTTAAATTGTTAGTTGATGTGTCCTGTTTATCAAATCCAAAAAGCAGTTTGTGTTTGAAAAATAGACCTGGCCCTGCGAGCAGTGAGGGGCTTTGGCAGGTGGGTTTTTTTGTTTTGTTTTGTATTGTTTTTTTAAAAAAAGCCTAAAGAAGTGGCAGTCACAGGTAAGTAATCAAGTATTTGTCCTTCTTGTCTGCCTCTGAGTTATTTTATACTTAAATTGACTCACTGTCGACATTGCAAGTTTTGCAAGGTACAGTGCTCACCTATGTGATCTTCTGTATGAAATATGCTTATGAGAGTAAAAAGGAGGCAGGCTGACCCATTCTGCATTCAGTGGGTTTTTGTTTGTGGTTTTGGTCAACGTAAAACAAACAAACAATAAAACCAACAAAAACCCAATCCCAGAACCCCTTTCCACACTCTCATATAAATCCCATTATACATAATCAAACAAGAGCAGTGTTTTGCAAGCAGAAAGTAATTTCACTTTCTTCTACACTGTTAACATGGAAAATATATATACATTTTATATATAGGAAATATATGCATATTTTTATAGGAAATACATAAAAATTATATATATATAAATATATCTGATTGGATATATTTTTGTCTGCATATCCGTAGGTTAGGACAGGTGTGTTGTTGATTTTCATTAACATATATAACCTGCCATCCATTTATTGCATATGATATAAAAGAAATAGTACCTGACTCACAGTGCAAAGACAGTCAATATTACTTTTTACATCTAAAGAAAGGCCTTCATAACTGAAAGGATTAACTTTTTTCAGTTTAAGACACCTCTTCTTAAAAAGAAGTCTATTGTTATGAATCAGTTTATGTTGGCCAGCTAGACTATTATCCAGGGAACGAATGTTTCCTTGTGAACATGAGACAACTTGCAACTTTTATTATGGTATTTCAAATAATGGAAAGTAATAGTAAAATTGCTGCAATAAACTAAAAAAAAGTCTTGATAGGCAAGCCTGTTATGCAATATGTATTCCCCTCGCTGTTCCTTCACTGGTGCCAAAAGCATGTCACTCAGGTAATTTGTTTTAGACCCTTAACAAGACTTAGAAGCAATTATTATGAAACACTGACACAACAGATCTCACCAACAATTGAAGTTTGACAGCTTGTGAGAAAAGTCTCATGTTTATGTCATTGGAGAGGTGATCCTTGTATGACCTCCTTTTTCACTGCTGTGAATGATAAACTATCGTTTTCCAGTGGTAGTTCACTATAGCTGAAGGCCCAAATGTACTGTGTTTGTAAAGGAAATTTTCAGCTGGTTCTCTGAATCAAATAAAACTGGAAACTCCTTTGGTTCCTTTGACTGATCTACTTTAGGCTTTATGATACACTCTAACCAGGTAGGGAGCTAAAAGCCTAACAGATATCCACACTGTGCACTTTGTAAAGGATTGCAGAACAAACATAAACAGAGATATATGCACAGAGCTAATGCACGTATACTTTCTGATTGAAAGTACCTTCACAATTGTTTTTTTAAGCAAACAAATAATTTGCATGTGAGACATGGAGAGAAAGAACATGTTAATGTCTACTGCAATACATTTGGAGCTTGGAGGGATAATTTTGCTTTACGATCATTCCAGCATCTGCAAGCACCGAAATCAACTACTCTTAATCCACATTCGAGAGAGAAATGGAAGATGATGTGGTAGGCAGGACTACATACTCATGCTGCAAGAGTTCCTCAAAACTGGCCTGAATCGGTCAGAACTGCCATGAAGCAGTGGAATAGAAATAATCTTCCAACCCCTACCATTCTGTGATTCTGTGATTCAGGCAGTGAGTTTAAAGCTGCCTGCATTTAGTTTGAACAGCACCAGACAAAGACTGTACTTCTTTCTTTGCTGTTAGGTTGCTTTCTTCCTGAAGATTATTTTCTAAAACTATCCACCAAAAATTCAAATCAACACCCCCTGCCCCAACCAACCAACCCACCCACAAACTTTCGAACAGTTCTACTTCTCTGTGTACTTGCATCTTAGTTTCTTAATGGAGATGGAAGCCATACAGAAGCTGTACCTTCCCTGGTGTACAGCTTGGCTCCATGTTACACGTCATGCTGTGCCCAATGTAAGCCTCATGAGAAATTCTCTTCTACCTAGTATTAAGTCACACATTGGCCAAACTACAAGTCCTCCTAAAAGAATACCTTATCTTAAGGTTTTGATTACTTGGTATCTTAACCATAAACAAGTAGCAGAGTGTACTTTTTTGCTTAATGATTCTAAGAAGAGTAAGACCTGCTACACATTTGCGCTAGGTTACAGTGTGACTTACAGGACTTCAGATTAAAATATGTTTTATTTCATTTGTGTACTCTGACCCTTTATTTGCATCGCTTGCACGATAGCAGAAAAACTGTTATGCTTCGATTAGTATATTATACCATGGATAATTTATCACAGGTGTTACTTCATTGGTGCTTTCATAACAACAACAATCCAGACCATGTTCAGCAGTTTTAATAATGGCTTCTAATCTCAAACAAAAGGATTTTTGTTTACATCCAGATTTTTCTCTATATTACTGAAAGGAGAATGTGACAGGAACTTTTTTCTTCCTTTTTACTTCCAGAAAGCAAGAGTGAGGTCATCATTAAGAGTAGATGACATGTTTCTGAATCTTAGGTGCTCCAAGCAGCACTTTGGTCTCATACTGGCATGCCCTTGTAGCGAACAATGACAATCACATTTAACCTTAACTACTACCATAGGAAATCAAAATATGACCAGTGCCAGTTGACACCAGGGACCAGTTATAATGCAATAAAATCCTTTTTTAACCCAATATTTAAACTCTATTTATTTCTCCTCTTGTCTGGGATTGCAGATTAGAAGATAGTTTTATTGCATCTACAGAGAAACCAGCAGTGGTCACATGTAGGACTTTTCAGTAGTACTATGAAAGCATAAATAAATAATAATGAATGGCCATATTTTTGTTCTAAATATTTGCTGCAGCTAGTTGCAAAAGGCAGAACCTTAACTTGCACTTATATCATCAGAATAGATTTTTATACCCTAATTGTATAAAAGTTGCAGCTAGTAAATAAGTTTAAGAATCCTGTGATTACAGCCCACAGGCAACCTAATCAACACATCACTTTCAGGTCCTCCTCTGTCAGACCTGCAGGACAGCCAGCTACAGCCTGGATTCTAGCAGGTGGGATGGAGCAGGGAAGTGAAGGACTTCATGCAAGTTCCAGAAATGTGTTGGCATCCTCTGATCTTGCTGAGGCACCTGGACATTCAGTCATGGAGCTGGCTTTAAATCAAATTGTTATTCTCTGATGCTAATCTCTCAGAACAATATGGTTAGTGTGTTTAATGCAACCATTCTTGTTCACCCTGAATGCGATATCTATACACCCCACACTCCAACAGAAGACTCAATAGCCTTTGGGCCATCTGCTAACCAGAGAGGCCTGAACTTTTGGAGTAATCTTCTCTTTCTCCTTTTGTTTATATTTATATGTGTGCAAAACCCTGCTAATTGTATCAGAGAAGAATGAATAAAAGCAACAACAAACTCAGCCTGAATGAAGGTTATCTAATAATCTGGGAAGTAATGGTGTGTGCCCACTGCATCAGGAAGTTTCCAAGACACAGCTGAAAAAAAAACCCCAACATTTGACAGAAGAGCAAACTGGTGCAAAATACTGTAAATTAATTTTCACAAAAATACATATTGCGGTACTTTAGTGACAGCCTGTCGCACTCCAGTGGCATGTTGGAAAACAAATAAAACCAGTGTCAGGAATCTGAATATATGACCCTGCAATTATTTCAGACATTTAAGATAGTAATGCAATTTGACCAGTGAGTTCCTTATTGAGTAGGTAGCCTTCTGCTAACTTGGGGTCTTGGCTCTCTTACGACAGTTTATAATCTCAAAGATCTTCAATAGACATCCTTCTTCAGTCTCTAAAAAAAGTGCAAAGCTTCAAACATAGCTGTCGGGATGTCCCTGACAATAACGGAATACAGATCCAGAACTGTTTTGCTAAATATGGCTGAACCTAATGATTCTTTTGGTGCAATTAAGATGCAACACACCAGTTACTAGGAAGCTAAAGCCCTACAAGTTCATACAGGCATGATCCTTCTACATTACTGTTTATGCTCCATGATGAATCTTTGATCAGTGCCCCTCCTCCCCTTTATTCTTTGTCTTTATTTTATTTATTGCCATCGAAACAGACTGGATGCCTCAAGGATACAAGTGTGTAATGTATTGCTCATTACTGCAAAACAAATGCAGGTTTGTATGAATCACAATCATTAACAGAAATGAGAGTGCTCCTAATTGCAGTTACCCAAAAAGCGCTGCTCTTCCCTAAGAAGACTATGAAGTCCTCACAGTGGAGCACTGGGCAGCCCTCCAAGCCTTCAGTTTCCCATGCTAACAAGGACTTTGCCATGGAATTTGTTGACTTTTATCCAGTTGTTTCAGACAGGTTGGTACATACTCATGCAATTCACTAGTAAGAATGCCCGCAAACACCACAACTTGTCAGACTTACCTGCATTCTTATCCCGCTGATTGCAGGGTCCGAGTGTTCTGGTTTTTTTGTTCTTGGTTTTAGGGGGTTTGTTTGTTTTGTTTGTTTTTAAAAACAAAATAACCCCACAAAAACCCAACTGCCTTCTGACTTCAAAGACCTCTCTCCAGAAGTGATACATATTGACACATCTTAGCCATGCTGCCCTACGGACAAAGAAAGCATGTCAATCTTCCAGGGGCATTAGCAGTCACATCTTTTATCACTAATTGAACTTTAAACAGTTTGTGTTTCTGTGCCATTTGCAATTACTTCCTTGATCCTAGGAACTTCTTCACATCTGGAAAATTGCATCATAGTATCACACTTGAAAAACAAAAATGTTGTGTTTTCTATTTTCCTTCCCCCTAAGGATACAAGTTATAACTGCAGAATTTCAACCTCAAGTTAAAGCAAGAGTTGTATTCTTCTTGTGCAGCACCTAAAGCAGGTGCTGGACACAGCAAAACTTCTGACATTTAGGAGTTAATATAGCTAGTGTGTGTGTATGTGTGTGTGCATGCACTAATTATGGATCACAGCATGCACTAGGATGCTAAGGAAGTTCAAAGAGAATATTAGATCCCTGACTCCAGCAGATGCACAGCTCTGGGGTATAAGAAAAAAACGTGTGAGCAAATCACACAAGCTTCCTGAGCAGCTAGAAACAAACCTGGAACCCTGCAGGCTATTGTTGGATTTGTAAAATTGACAATAGCCTCTGCAACTTGTAATTCGGTCTCGTTTTTCCTTACAATTAAGATTATTGTTTCAGTTTACTGAGCTCATGAAAATGTAAGAAGTAGAGGAGAATGTGGGGATTCTTTGCTGGTGTTTATGCTATAAAATATTAACCTGTTGACACCTTGCAATAAAATGGATTCATTTTTAGATAGAGCATAATAGTTCTATCATCTTTATGTAAACATTATATACTATTTTAACTAAAGTGCCCTGAAACTGCTCCTTCAGTTTTGTGCATCTAAACTCAGTTTATACAATATTTAGAATACATTTAGCATTTAATACACACAACCCTTGCTTTTTGAAGACAGCCAGATCAGGCCATAGAGCTGGTGGCTGTGGTGTTGCCTTACATCTGTCTGGGCAGAGGAGGACAGGATAGTTAAGGTTAGAAATACAGAGTAAGGAGCTCTTTCACTCCTCTCATGCAAACCATAGATTTTAAGGCCAAAAGCAATTACTTTGCTGTACCAAGCAGTTAATTTTAAAAGAACTTCACAGTCAGTAACAGGGCAGAGACCTTCATTCCTCAGTTGCAGTGGCATAGAACTCATTTGTAGGGCATCCATTATCAGTTGAGCAAAACTGACCCCCTGACTAATAACAAGCCTGCCTTTCATCTTGTTTTCACTGTATGCAGCACAATAGCTTGAAGTAACATGCCTTCCAGAAAGATATCCAGTCCTGAGCTGAAGACACCAGGAGAAGAAAAAGCCACCACTTTACCCCAGTAATCTCTTTCAAGGGCTTCTCAGACCTACTGTAAAATTGTGCACTTGATTTCTCAGATGACTCTGCCTTGCTTCAGCCTCCAGCCACTCGTTCTAATTATGCCTCTCTCTACTAGATTAAAGAGCCTTTAGTATCCCGCACTATCTCTCCTGACATTACTTTTACAGTGAGATCAAATCACCTCTGACATTCTTAATACGATAAGCAGAATGATCTTTACGTTTCTTGCAGTAAAATGCTTCCTCCTGGGCCTCAAATAATCGCCGTGGGTCTTCTCTCCAATTTTGGGCATCCTTTAAAACGTGGATATGAAAATTGAATGCATGGATATACCTACTCATTTGTTCATTACTTCCCTGTTATCATATTCAAGGAGCATATTTTCCTTTTTTTGTCTCTGCCATTCAAACAGTCCACTGTCAGGATCAGTTGCTTCTCAGGATGCAAGTCTCCAAACTGTAGCTACGCACAGTGCTCTTTGACATGTAATTTTGTGTGTCTCTCCCCCTCCCCTCACCCCCTATGAATGCATCTTTTTCACTAATGCATCAAGACTTGGCCACCTAGCTCCAGCACTGTTAATCTCTCTGTTAATTCCCCCACATTTTTTCAGCTACAGTTCTGTATGTATTTCCAGATCAAAGCCTTGAATATTACTAGACCTGGAAGCTTTCCTAGGTACAGTCCACTCAACAACGATCTTCCACTGACATTTTTTTGAATTTTGAAATCGGTTTAAGCTATATCCACATAACACAAGTCAGGGAGGAGCAGTGCCAAAACACAACATGCCCATATAGTACAGCGCAGCAGCAAGCAGAAACTTGGTTATTGTAGATGTTCTGTTGTGGCTCCTGGTCATCACTACCATGTACAACACTCTACTGAGTAGCACACATTCATTCTTAGTTTGCCCATGTAGCGCTTCACTGATGCTACCTCTCGAGTGGGTGTTGCTGGCTATTCTCACAGAATCGCAGAACCGTTAAGATTGGAAGGAACCTCTGGACATCACCTAGTTCAACCCCGCTGCTCAAAGCAGGGTCAAGTACAACAGGCTGCTCAGGATACTGACCAGCTGCACTTTTTAATATCTCTGAGGAAGGAGACTCCAGGGCCTCTCTGGGAAACCTGTTCCAGTGAACAATCACCCTTACAGTATTTTTTTTCTTATGTTTAAGTAGAATTCAGTGTTTCGGTTTGTGCCCATTGCCTCTCAACCTTTTAGTGGATACCACTGAGAGTCTGGCTCCATTTTCTTTACCCCCTTCTACCACATATTGGTAAGATTTTCCCCGAGCCTTCTATTCTCTAGCCTAAGTGATCCCAGCTCCCTCTCAGCCTCCTGTATGTCAGAGGCTACAGTCTCTTCAGCATCTTTGCAGCCCTTCACTGGCCTTGCTCCTGCATGCCTAAGTCTCTGTTGCACTGGGCAGCCCAGACCTGGACACACCACTCCAGATGTGTAAGGAAGTCACAGGTGACAGCACTGAAAGCCTTACTAAAGTCAAGATACAGCCACTGCCGTCTGCTCACCCTCCAAGTTAGTCATCTAATCACAGACTATCGGGTTGGTCAAGCATGATTTCCCCTTACTATCTTACTTACCATCCTGACTAGTCCAAATCAGGTCTTGTCCTTCATATGTCCAGAAACACTTTCCAGAATTATTTCTGCATCATGTTGTACATAACCAGTGAGGCTGACTGGTCTGCATCTGGATCCTCTTTTGTGCCATTCTTGAAGGAAGGGACGACATTTGCTTTCTTCCAGTTGTCAGAAAACTCCCCCAATCACTAAGACCTTTCAAAGATAATCAAGAGTGCCCTCACAATGACATCAGACAGCGCTCTCAGCATTTGTGGGTACATCCTATGGGATCCCATTGATCTGTTTATGTCCAGTATATTTAAGTGAACCCTAAGCTGATCCACCACCAATGATAAGGTTTTCTTTCTCCAGACTTTCCCCAATGGCCTCAGGGACCTGGGATTCCTGAAGTCTAATTTTACCAGTAAAAGAGTGAGGCAAAGAAGATATTGAATACCTCAGTCTTCTCCATGTCCTTTATTACAAAGATCACTGGAAGCTACAGTGTTCAGCCATTACAAGGGGAAGAAGTTTGCTGTCTCCTTTTCCTCCTTGATTCACCAACTAACTAAATATAAAGCTTGACGACTTTAGTGAACCAGACTGTCTAACGTGCTAGAAATTATGACTTAATACAGAAATCATAATTTAAAATGCCAAATATTAATTTAATTCTGTTGATAGTCTGGAATGTTCTTAAAATATAAGGAAAATTTAAATGAGGAAAAACAACAACAACAAAAAAGAGTGGCATTAGGCAAATGAATTACTGTATTTGGGATGCAGGGTTCTGCATTAGAAACCATCACAAAGCTGTGAGGTGATCAGAGGAGGAGTAGCAGGATAGTTATGTGAACGTTACATTATATATTTAATTTAAAAGATGTTTATGATAAAATAGTGAACAATGTTTATTGATAGCTTTTGTATTCCTTGTCTTAAACTAGTAGCACAAGTAGACACTCACAAGAAAGCATGATGGATTTGAGTCTTAGAAATGGAAATACTTCTGAGTAACCCATACTGAAACTGCTGAAATCACAATAGGAACATCAGAACCACCATAGTGATCAGCCAGTTGGTAGAGAATGTTGTTTCCAACCAAAAGCAGTAGTGGGCACTTGGCAGAGAATTAAGAGAGAAACTCATGAAAGGCTGGGCAGTTTCTGGCATGACTGGACTAATCTTCCTTGAATGCACCCACTGCTTTTTAAATATTCTGGTTAGAGAGTCCAATACATCATCTTTTTTTTTGTTGTTGTTTATGTGGTTTAAATCCGCTTTCTGATAACTTCTTTGGGTGCCCTCCAAACCTTGTACTGAAATACTAAAAGTTGCTTCCTATTCAACCTCCTCCAAATTACTCACAATTTTATTAATACCTACCATATTCCCTTTTAGCTACCTCTCTTCAAAGCTGAAGGGAATAGTGTCTTTACTCATACAGAAGCTGCTCCATTCCTCTGACCATCCTTGTTCCTCTTCTCTGCTACAGAGACCAAAAATATGGCAAAATTCAAAAGGAAGAACGGCATACACATGGACAAGACACACATCCCAATTTGTATTTTGTTATCTAAGCAGAATGAAACAAAACATCCCATTTTCAGCATGGGTGCAGCTGTATTCCACTTTTTCAATTTTGCCTTCTTTTTGTCTTTATTAAGTTTGCAAATAAATGAGTCTATTTGGCTGTATTCCCCATGCACATACAGTTGTTGGGAGAAGGGCATTGTTTTCTACGTCTACCTAAAAGGTGTAGCGTCTGGCTCTAATTCACTATTCTCCCATGAAGGCCATGGGGAGGATTACATTTCTTTCTTCCCTATTCCCTCTTTCCTAGCTAATGTCTGCTGCTGTCACACACTCCTGATAGCAGAAGAGCAAGATGGGTAAACCAGATCAAAGAGAAATGTCAGCTCCAATTTTTGTCCATAGCATTGCAAAGTAACAAGGAGTTAAACAGAGTCATGCCATTTTTCAGCATTTACATTTCATAGCTGGTACTGCTTTGCCATACATCTTGCATTACACAGCTTCATAATAAGTAAAACCCAAATTCCTTACCCTCCCTAGCCTCATTGAGTTCAAAAAGGTCTGAAAAGAGGTAGCACGAGGCTGAATTTGGCTCTGTGCTTCAGAACTGACATCCTGGTGAAGCAGCCTGCAGCAGCAGCACACATAGGAAGAATTTTCCTTCCACTGTGGATTGCTATTGCAATTCTTGACTCAGCCTTTGCACAGATTTACTTCGGAAATCAAGTGGGAATTTGTTGTACAGAACAAATGCAGAATATGCAGCAGCGATTTTCAGGTTAGATAACTGAATATAATCAGAGAAGGGAGTTTTGCTTTTCCCTACAGCGAAATCTGCATTCAGCGACGGAAAGGCTGTCCTAGTTGCAAAATACTCTGTTAAAAGCAGAATCTATCACCACAGCATTAAAAACGTTACTTGATATTCACACAGTGAATAACTTCAAAAGGAACAGTAAAGGAAAATGAAAACAACCTCAGCACCTACAGTATTTAATGGCAGTGGTACTCAACCTATGGAATTCATTCTTCAGAGGCCTATATAGAGCTTTTATCATGGCTCTGAGTGAGAAACCGTATGACATGCTGGCTCAGTTCTGTTTCTTTTCAGCTATTCTGCAAACTTGTTGGATGATATCTTTCACCATTTCCTTCCATTTACGTATGTAAAGTTTCTTTTTTCCTTCTTGTAAAAACATACAATCTACCCGATCAATTACTTTGCCCTCAGACACAAACTACAGAGTGCCTTTGGATTTTCTTAACTGTTTTGGATGAATGTATTCATTCATATTTTTTAACAAAATTGTCACACGCATTTTGGTATTTTTGACTTGTGTGCCTCTTTCTGATTTTAAATGGCTCTTCAGTTGTTAAAGGTCGAGTACCATTGCTCTAAGGGGCATATTTTCATTTCGGTGCACGAAGAGTTATGCATGTCAATCTTTAATCAAGATGAAAAGTCCTCGTAATGCTTTCTGCACACAAGCTCAATGCATAGCAAAAGAAACTTAAAACAGAATAAAAGTTGTGATTTTAAAAAAAATCTACTTTGATATGTTTTCATCTAGCAAATCATTAATAACTTCATGATTCATTCTGAATTATTTTATTCTCTGAAATCAATGTCATTGTTAACACGAGTGGTTCCTAGAGAAAAGCCTGTGTCGCCTTGTCAAAAAATAGTCTTATCATAAGAGGCAACTGCTTTTAATAAATAAAATTAGAATGTACTTTACGGCAGCTTCTGATGAAAAATTACACATGAAATTATGCACATGGGGAACAATTCTAGCTTGCAGAAAAAAATAACAACAGATGAAAACTTGGGATGTAATAAAAAACCATGCATTTTGAAAGCAGAATTTCTCCCATGCAAAAGCAATAAGGAAGCAGAATCCTGAGCAAATTGAGACTATAGCTATATACGCTAATGCAGAATGACCCATGTAACCGTCATGGGTAACATGTACATGTAAAAGCCCTAACTCATACTGTAGCGGTCCTGTTGATTTAAACAGACAGACCTGAGAAGTCTTTTTTTTTATGTTTTGCTTTATTGGTCATGTCTATAAATGGATCCAATTTCATATTTACCTAAGAATGGAAGATATTTTCTGTAATGATTCATAATCAGGAAACAAAAACAATGTTTGAAATTCCAGTGGTACTGTTTAGTTATAAAAATCCAGCGAAATTGAGTATGTAGCGATATTTTTTTCTTTCTTATTAACTGATTTGGTATCTGTTCTTTATATGAATGACCACAGAAAACACAGTTAAAATTCGCTTCCTAGTGTATGAAAATATGCCAGAATAAAATGTGTGGGTTTTTTGCAAGTATTTATAAGCAGAGAAGACAGGAAGTTTCCAAAAAAGAAAAACAAGATAAAAATTGTGTTGAGGTACAGGGGAAAATTTGTTTGAACTATTCAGCTATGTTTTGGTCAGATCAGTTTTGTGTAATTCCATTTTCAGTGGGAAAAGTAAGAGAACAATTAATGTAAAAGTTTCTCAGACCTCTTATAATGTCACAGTATGATCCCTCCTGTTTTGATATCAAAACCTATTTTATTCTTTGGAAATCATTTTTCAATGGGAATCTTGGGAAAACTGAAGGCAGTACAGATTTGCTGAAATGACTCTTCCAGCATTGTCTACCTACAGAAAACTAATTTCTGGCAGGTCTTCAGAACTTGTAATTTTGTTCTGGAATAAAGCTACTAATAACAGTGAGAGGAAATTGACTGGGTTTTCTTCTACCCAGGCAGAGTGGATTGATACATATTATGAAATTCACTTACTTCAGAGAAGAAATTACACTTTATAGCATAGCAAATATTAAAGTTAGCACAGTGCAAACAATCTTTTTAGACTGAAAACATTTAAGAAAATTACTATAATATTCCCTCATAAGCGTATTAGTTTTGTTAAATATATTTAATTGGTGAAGTCTTCCTTATATAATATGTTTCTTAACATTCTTCCTAAATATTTGATATCATATCATATCATCAAATACAAGTATTGAATTAATTTTCTTTCCTGATGCTTTTGCACTTCTGTGGGAACAAAATGATTTTTTCAAGTGCCTCACACAGCTTCCGTTGGCTTTAGTTCCCTCTAAACGTTGCCAACTCAGGCTGCGCAGATTTGGATCCTTCCCTTTGTACCTGTTATTTTGAGGCTTAACCCTAATTTCAGTGTTACAAAATTCACAGTTATAAATAATCAGTTCATACTTTTAACTGCAGAGGAGCTCTGTTAATCCTTTGAGAGCCACGTCTTTACGTGCCTGAACATTTCTTCAATACCTTATTTCCTCCTGTCAAGCTGTGATACCCAACACACAAAACATGCATGCAAGAACAAGCAATAAATACCAGTTTGCTAAAACTCTCCTTCTGTCTGTCTCTCTCTCTGGTGGGAAATGCATGTGTCCCGACTGGATGTACATGTGTTTTCCCATGTGAGACTCCCCTCTGTAACAACAAACAATGCATGTTTGTCACTGCCATTGAACTGGCTAATCCAACCAGTATAGAAGATGACTTATGTATCACAAAACAATAGGACTAATTTGAGTGACAATCACTTAAGCGGAATGGTCTCTTAAGTGACATATGGAAACACCGAGTACAGAAGTGAAACGTACTACTGCTTAAAAATAAGTGAATAGTGATGATGATACCACAAAGAAAAATACGTCATTCATACAATCCCCCAGATACCAGAAAATACTAATTACAAAAAAATTTAAAATATCCTCAGCAACAGTGTTTTCTTATTCTAGATTTTTTATCTTTTTTTTTCTGTACAGCTAACACACCGGATTTGTCCCTTGATTACATTTGCTTGGGGAAGAAATTAGTTTGGCCTTCCTGCCCAGGGCAGATACCCCCTTCCTGCGACCGACCCTGCAGATTTGGCATCCTCTACTCCTTGCGGGAGCGGGGGGGAAGGTGGCTGAGGCTCGCAGGATGAATAACAAGCTCACTCCCTTTTGCGAGATCGCCCTCACAGCCTCGGATCTGAGGGCGCAGCTCCCACTGCCACGACCCGTGATGATCCGATCCGCCCTCACAGGGCCGGCCCCAGGGGCGCGCTGGGCTCCGCGGGGGCCATAGAGGCCTGCTCAACCTGGGGCCTGACCTGCGGAGGCGGCGGGCGGCGGCCTTCGGTGGAGCTCTTGCACCCCCTACAGCCCAACCGCCCGCAGTGCGCTGGGGAAGCGGGGCGGGGGGAGGAAAAAAATGATATCCCAACAACAATACAAAGAGAGAGGAAAAAAAAAACCAAACCACCCTTTAATGCCATTTCCTCAAATGATTCCTGTCAGCCGGATCAAGTATTATAAGCTTTTACTCTTGTTCTAAATTAATTGCCTGATAGAGGAGTATTCGTGATGAAGAGGAGAACAAGGGGGAAAAACTTCTCCGGCGCGGTTCCCCGAGGGCCGCGCAGCCCCGCCGCGGGGCTGCTGGGGCACCGGCGGTGCTGCGGCCACCGGGCCCGGGCTGGGCCCTGCCGCCTCACCGGGCGGCGGCACGGGCCTCCCGCCGCCGGGACGCCGCCCCGGGCGACCGGCCGGCCGGCCTGCCTGCGCCGGGCGGCTCGTCGCTACCCCCGCGCTGACGAGAGACAGGCAATACGTAGGAGAAGGCCGCTCATAGATTAAGTAACTAATAAATTTAAAAAATAAAAATCCCCGCTTCAAGGCCAGTGTCAAAAAAAAAAAAAAAGAGAAAAAAAAGCCTTTTCAGCTTAACACAGGGTCTGCGTGGTCAAAATATGGGCCGCGAGAGACCTGATCCTTGAACTGGCATCGTGTCACAGCAGTGGTCACACAAAAGACAGGGGCCGGCGAAAGAAGCCCCTCTCCTCCCGGTACATCTAAACTAAAGGTGTGGGGTACATTGTCTACGGATGTGGTGCATTTGCAAAGAAACTACGAGACCTGGCTCAGGCTCAACTTTCTGTAAACAGGCAGCCCGTGCAGTATCACTCCCACACCCACAACTATCCTGGCCACGCACCTCGGCTGGGTAACAAGGAGGTTTGTAATAGGCACTAATACTAACTAGGGAGCAGGATGGACTCACCAGTTTTAACTTCAATTTAGCAGCCTCTCTGCAGGCATTCTAAAGCCATTAAATCTATATATAAACCATTTTGGAACCATTTTGTAGTTGCAGTGGCACCACGTAAATCTCATTTAACTCAATTAGCTGCAGTCAAATTACTAGAGGCTGACAGGGATTAAAATAGAGAATATTGTGCAGAGATAACGTTAAGGTAAAGGAAGTGAAGGAATGGCCTCCAAACGGAAAGTTGAATCTGAAGGCCAGCTGCCATTTTTTAGGCAAGTTAGATTTCAGGTGTTTAGCATGGTCTTCCTGTTTGCTTTGGTTACCTCTCATCCCTGAACAATAAAGTCTGCTGTTTTCTTTCTATGTATATTCATTTGTATACAGGGATACAATTCAGATTAGAATCCTAGTTTTATGCAGCCAGTTAACAAAAATTAGTATCTCTTTTGCAAGCTCAGAACAAATCATTACTCCTGTCTTCACACATCCATGCATTTCCTATCTGTCTAGAAGTCGGGTTTTATGGAACACAAAAGGAAACAGGGAAGTTGTCTCCCTCATAGTCACTTGTCTCCTGCAGTGGAGTGGCTTTTTGCTTTATGATCACCTAGGGAGACTGAGAACCACCAGAACACATCCCCTGGTGAGACAGCTGTAGGTGAGATCCACTACACTCCCAAAATTGGGTTTGAGTGCTACTGAGTCATAAAAACCAAACAGTGAGCAGACACCATCAAAGTACTCCATCTTCTTACAGTCACCAAGACTGGACTTTACATAGCAATAGATGGAGTTTTTTTTAGCAGCTAAATAGCTCTATATACTGGGGCTTTAGGTAAAACAACAAATACCATCAATCCTCTCATTAAAAAATAATCCAGAAGTAAGAACATTGCTACCTCTTACCCTTGGCTTACTGGTACACCAAAAGGTATGAAGGATTTCCTCCCTCAACCAGGCCTCCTCAAGATAACATTTCTTAATTAACACCTTAATTAGCACTGAGAGGGTATGGCCTGTAGCTTATTGGACCCATTTAGCTCTCTAAGCAGCTGCATTGCTTTTAATCAGCAGCAATGTTTTCCAGAAAGCAGAAACAACACTCCTGTTTTGAATATGCTGCAATATGTTTAATCATTTATCTCCCTGTCCAGCAAGGGGAATCCTGTGTAAAGGCCTGCTTTATACCTGGGCTTTTACTCTTCTGGAGAAGAGAACTGGAGTTTATGTTTTTCATGACTGACAGTAGGAAATCAATCTCAACAGTGAAGGCTTTGGAATGTGAAAAGGCTTGCCTCAGTTTCAGTGTCTATCCAAAGGTTATAGGGACTTAGAGTAATGTTCACGTAGTGATAGGGTCTTTAAAGGCCCAGATGGAAGACAAGGTCTCTTCAGTAACCTGATTAAAAAATGGATGAAATGTCATGTAAATTAATAGTGCAATACAACTTGTGGTTTAACTTTTGTTTATCTCTAAATTAAATGGAAAACACAGCAATAATGTTTTTTGTTGCCCATATGACCAAGTTTGTATTACAGTTTGTGCTGACCACCACAGGAAATGGGTGTCTGCTACTGTCAGCTAAGTGACTTCTACTCTACCTTGGCAAAAGCAGGATTTGCCTCCTTGCTGCTAGCTTTGACAGGCTATGCTAGTTCTTAAATTACAAGCGAAGTACGATGCTGTTGGTGGGGTGGCCATTTTCAGCAGAAAAGATTAAAATCTAAGGCTGAAACATAGCTCTTCTGAAATCAACTAATTTCAATGGAAACAGAACTGAACTCTATTCCTGCTGATAATTTAATGCAATGACAGTCCCTATTTTTCCCAACCACTAGAGCAGTAAGCATGTGCCCCGGTAATTGTCTATTCTTGCAGCCAAAAATCCCACAAAGTCAGCACAAGATGTACATACACAATATGCAAGACAACAGAAAACAGAGGAACCTGAGAAGTGCTGAATACAATAAAAAGCTAAAAACACTAAATGAATTTTAAGAATGTTCAAGGTACTATCTTTTTCTGTGGCTTTCCCAGACAAAGTGGCTAGTAGCTCACTGTCGATAAAGCTCTGACAAGTGTTAAAATCTATCCAGTCACTTGTGAAAAAAAGTTTAATTTATATTTTTATATTATATTTCAGTATCATTCTTCTTTCACTTTGGCTTATGCCACTTTCATTCAGTTAGCAACTGTCCTGACCAAATCAGGGTAGATGACAGAAACCAGGTAACGATTTATAAGGTTGGGTTACTAATCCCATAGGAGTCTTACTTCGGCTGCCGTGCTGAGAAATTACCTCTCAATAGACCCACATCAGAAATACTGAAAATGTGACAGAGAACACTAAGTAAGAGGGCAGAAAAGAGCATTTGAAAGGAACGTGTACTGCTAGGCTTTCTGGAACTTTAATAGCTTTCCACCTCAATTTTGGCCATCGTGAACTCAAGCTAAGAAAAAAAAATATATCTTTTAATGAGTTTTACAACATGCAAGTTGCTTTATAACATATTACATAATGATGTAAGTGCCATAAAGAAGGTTGTGTGCTGCTCTGTAAAACGTATTAGATCATCAATATTTCTGGTTTCGTACTGAGGAATTAGAAATAATGATGAAGATTAGGGTTACAAGAATTAAAAAAATCCTTTGAATTGAACCATTCAGCAGTCCCCAGGGAAATACTAAGGAATTTGTAGGCTGAGAAAATAGGTAAGTTTATAGGTTCTCCTTAGGTGAAAGAAGTCATGTTAACATCATAAGTTTTATACAAACTTTCCATATGCTGTAGTACCCTCTCTGCTTACCCCCAGCTTTCTTTCCCTCGCACCCTTATTGTGTCGCCCAGTTGGAAACAGATTTATTAAAAAATCAACTTTTACACAGAAGGAGGTCAAACATCTTTCAGTAGCGTGATTCAAAACAGGAATATCCATGTAATCCTCTTGCAAATGACAAGCAGCAGAGTTTGCTTCAGAAAGCACAGGGGCAAAGGAGGTTTGTGGAAGAGCAATCCTTTTGCTTAGTGCCGTGTTTCCTCAGAGTCACCCACGCTCTGTCCCACAGCCCACTTCTGCAGATGTTCTGTATTCCTGGAGAGAAATGCAGACACCTTGAGGCTTCTCACTTCCAAAACTTTTGGTTTGTTTTTTTTCTTTTCTTTTTTCCTTGTACAGACATGTACTTTAAACTTTTTTAATACTTGTAGGACTGCTATGTACATTAGGCAATCAACAAGCTAGAAAAGAATCTTTACTGAATGGGTCTAGGAAGGAGTCTTGTAAAGTTTTTTGTCTGTTTTATTAGAGGAGTTCAGTATTTAGCTGCTTCTGAAAGGCCTACTCGGCACCTAACTGCCCAAATACAGCTTCAATCTGGCACTGAGCAAGCTAAGTCATGCTGGCTGTCAATAATACATGGATTTCTGTGTTATTTTTTTAAATAGGACTTAGGTTTTAATGACACTGTGCAAAACCAAGACTGAGTAATTCCAAAATTATTAGAAGTGGAAAGAGGGATGAATTAGCTGGCTAAATGTAATGATTTTCATCATATAAAACTCAGCACATACTGACCACCAGTTACGACTGTAGGTGCACAAAAGAAATGCTGTCTGTTTTTGTGGTCCAAAGTCAGGAACCATGGCAAAGCTATATTCAAAACTATGCTTACTTTTGTAGTTCAAAAGCAGTCTCCAGCACAAAGATCTATGTTCATTATGCTATAATGAACAGCAGTTTACGAAAGCATGTGAGGTGTAACACAGCCTGATGAAATTATGTTTGTCTTCATTGTTTTCATTTAAAATAACTATGATTTGCAAATTGTTAAGCTTTGTTTAGCATGAGAAAGTAAATCAACATAAAACTTTTGAATTGCTGATTCATGTGGAAACATGGGAAAAGAGATCTAAAGCTCTCAGTGTCTATCAATGAACAAGTAATTTGATCAGGACTGCTAAGTTTTCCTGTTTTGATAAGGGGCAAAAGTGGCTTTTTGCCACATTTGAAGCACTTTATGTTCTGAGTCTCTAATTTTTTTGATGAAAGATGCAAAGAAACTGCAGTAGGTAGAGAAGTCTGACTGATGCTGCAAAAGCCTAGGCATCTAAAATCATCAATTTAAAGAAGACCTAAGAGGTACAGAGAAGAAATAAACATTAAGTTAGGAATCGGAGAAATAAATCTTTCTGCTTTCAGCAGGGAGTGCAGTCTCCAGGCTGGTATTAAGCTCAGGAAGATAAGGCTGCTATGGATATATTCCTCATACATAAAAATTAAAGGAAGTAGGGGAGTATTGAAATGGCTGTTTAATGTGTAGTGTGATTATAAACTTTGCACCTGGCCTCACAAATTTTCCTTCCATATATATTATGCCTAAATTAAATGCAATATAATAGCTACATATTATTCAAGCTTTAACTGTCTCATTTGGGAAGAGTGAAAAATGATATAATTTACAATTTATTAGAAGAGTGAAAACTAACTGGATCATTAGACACCTTGAGTGATCCTCCAAACAAGAGCTGTTCCATACCTGTCTTGCTGTTCCTCAAGTCTCAACAAATAGAAAGTATGAATGGGTTCTTAGATCCAAAACAATGGTGACATTCAGGTACTAAACTTGATACTGACTTTACTAACATTATCTTAGACTTTTTCATTTTGTTTTCTAATGAAAATTAAAATCAAGATCCCCTAAGACACTCATATTTTGTCTTTCTACCAAGTAACTGATAAGCAATGTAGGTCAAGAGCAATGGCTGACATGTCACTTCTCACCTCATGGTTGTAACCACTTTTATGGATATACTCTCAACCATTAAAATCCCGAAGGTATTTATTGATGGTGTTGTGTTTACCATAGAGCTATACAGAAACTTTTGTCAAATTGAGTGATAGGTTGAGCAAGTTTGTGAGTGAGCTGGGAAGTTCTTGCTCCTGTGAGCTTATCCATAAGATAATATTAGAACAGTTCCAAATCTTCCCTGTCATTTTTCATTGAGTTTCAGAAGTGCCTCATTATCTCCAGATATCTCAGGATTTAATTTTTTAATATAGTCTACCAAATATTCAGTACTAGGAAGAGACAGATTCTTTCGAGTGAGCCAAAATGCTTCCTTGAGCTCCACTGGCTCTGCTGGCTGGACATGGGTTCACTAGGGCAGGAGCTTCAGACGCCTGCTGCGCACCTAGATACCTTCCTGTGGATTTACCTTCCTACATTTAGGAAGCTTAACCCAGAGCTGAGTCTCACTAGAGAAGTCCCAGAGTAAACTCAGCATGGCTAAAGTTATATACTCATCTTCTCAGTATGGAAACGACAGAAGAGCCTCTGAGAACCCCGTCTGGCAAATTATATTCATATAGTTCAGACACAATTCATGGCATGGTCCTAGTTAGGGATTCTTTCCTTAAAAGACTGCATCATGCAGGGGACATGTTGCATGAAAATGGATTTTATTCTGTCTTGGGAGACCAGGAGATGAAATGTGACTCTGAGATTAGCAAATCCTGCAAGTTAAATGGTCACTGTTCTAGACAAGACACCTCCCAGTTTGCCAACTTCTAACAGTACTAAAGCAGGTGCTGAAAGAGGAGAACATTTTCTTCAGAGAATATATCCTGTACCAAAAGAGAAAGGAAATGCAAAGCAGAAAATTCTGACAACAGCAAATTTCCAGTAAGAGCTTTAATAGCTAATCAATTAAGTAGTACATGGAAAAGGTTTTCTTTTTAGAAAATTGCTTTGCCGTCTGTGACGAGATACCGTGCTGCAGAGTTTGGATGGTTTCCATCTCAGTAGAAGGGGAACCAATGTTCTCAGAGACTGCCTGGCTAGGCTAGTCAGGAGGGCATCCAAAATGCAGCATGCATATTCGATGCTTTTAAAGACCACTTCACAAATCTGAAAATAATTACAAGGCATATCAGGCCAGAAAAAGAAATCAAATAGAAAAAATAGATGGCAGTTTGGAACTGTTTAAGAATGTTTTACTAGATGTCCAAAAACCCACAATTCTATATCTGACAGAAAAGGCTATGTGGATACAAAAAACAGCCTGGTTTAGTGGGGAGGTGAAGGCAGCTATACAGAAATGAAATAAAAAAATAATATAGAAACACGACGAAAGTAAAGGGGAGGAGAAGTAGAGAGCAATGAATGTAAACTAGGAACTGTACAAAGCAGAGGGAGAAGCAAAGAATAAAAGAAAAAAAAAAAATCAATGACCAAAAGAGCTAAGGACAAGACAGAAGAGCTTGTCTGAAAGTAGTTTAGGAATAAAGGGAATCCTAGTAAAGGAAGAGAGCCATTATCAGATGGTAATGGGAGGTGTGTAAATAACACAGCAATGCTCTGTATTGTGAGAAGAAACAGGATGAAGTATTAATCATCTTATGGTCATGGTCATGGCATATTTTCCATTCCCATAGTAATGCAAGAGAATGCTAAAAGGCCTCTAAAGTTGGGCATTTTGAGATCAGTAGCTCCAAATAATTTGCTTCCAGTAATTTGAAAGCATTAACTTTCTGGATTATTGTTGTTGCTTTTCAGTAATTCTTAAAATATTGAGGCTTTTCTGAAGGCTAGAAGAAAGCCAGTGAGGTACTGATATTCTAAAAGGGAAAATGGGATGATGTCAGTAACTGCAGGCCTGCTGTCATGATAATAACACTGGAAAAAGATGATGGGATGGCTGATAGGAGACTTGATGTATAAAGAATGAAAAGAGAGTAAAAAAACCTACTCTCAGTCAATATGGGTGTACCAGAAATAAATCTTATCAAGCTAACTTAATCTGTTTTTAATAAGATTACAAATTTGGTTGCTAAAGATAATCAGGTTGATATAGAGTACTGAGACTTCAGTGAGGCATTCCACTTATTACCAAACTACACTTTGATTAAGAAATGAGCACAGTACGAAATCAACATGTAATATATTAAATGGATTAAAAACTGGCTAACCAGAAAGTCTCAAAAAATACTTCTAAGTGGAAATTATCATCAGATGCCTGTGCTTCTAAATGGGGTCTGAAAAAAATAGTTTTACACTTTGTTCTAGTTATATTTTTATCAGTGATTGAGAAGACAGCTTTGAATAGTAACCAATAAAGTTTGCAGGTGGCACAGGAGCAGCAGTTACAGGAGACAGTAAAGATGACAAGTCACTGCTGCAGAACTATCTGGATTGCTTGGCAATATGGGGTCATTTTAACGTAGCCAGTTGTAAAAACCTACGTGTACTCACAAAGAGTGAAGGACATATTTATGGGATGGGAGACTGTAATGTATAAAGTGGAGATGATGAAAAGGACTCCTGGGGTGAAGGCAAGCTCAATGGGAGATAATCAGCTGAACAAGGGTTCCCAGTATGATGCTGTACCAAGATGAACAGAAATTTGGTAACAGAGCACTCTTTGATCTATCAGACAGAAGTATAATAAGATCAAATGGTTAGAAGTTAAACCCTAGGAAATTCAGAGTGAAAAATAACACATTTTCAGTAGTGAAAGTGTAGATATCTGTCGGACAACTTTCTAAGGACCGATTAGCTAACATACGAGATTCTAAAATTTTGTTTGGTGACTTTTTATTTTATTTGAAATTTTTTTTTCCCCAAAAAAAACCAGAAGAGCCGAATAGGGGTGATTCCGGGGTGGCTTATATTGTACAAAAGACGAGACAAAATCATCTCACTCCATTCTTATTATTTCTGGATTCTACATGCACTTGGCTAAAGCCTGCATTCACGCTTTTAGCAATGGTGAGGCTACTATCATTCAGGCCTATATGAGAAGGATTTTGTTCTTCTCAGGTAATGGCAACTAATGCAGCTCTGGATAACCACCGCGGTTAATCACAAATGCTGTATTTTCAAACCTAGGTGGGGATTTGAAGTGTTGTCAGTAGTGCTACAGGTGGAATTGTTCTGGCAATTCACTGCAGTATACATTGAAAATACACAAATACTAGAGTTCATCAAAAACATCATGGCCTCTCTTTTTCCATTTCAAAAGCTTAGCACTAGGACTGGGGGGCTTAGTTGGCTTCTTTGATCTGTTTCTTGGGTTCAGGTCTCTCCGCAAGTGCCTGAAAAATGTGTAGGTCCTAAGCACAAGCCTCACAGTAGACTTTGTCTTTTTAAAGTGCTTTGCTCAGCTTGCAATTCACAAGCCTGTGCTATTTGTCACCAGGAGGCAACTCACTATCTTCCCCTCCAGCAAGGAAATCCTGGAAAAGTTTGACTGTGAGCACTTTTTCCCAGAAAAGGTAGGATCTTTCCACTCTCTCTCCAAGAGTGACCAAGCCCCTGCTCCTCCTTAGTTCCTGGGAAATCACAGTGCCAGCCCTATGTAAAAGACAGCAGCACAAAATCTTTTAGCAGGACTTCATCTAAAAATTTGAATCAAGAGCCAAATTAAGCTTTTCAGATAAGGAATAAAGTTTTAATCAGTCACAAGTACTTTAAGTGTTATTAAAAATCATGACCTATTTCCCTTATATAAAAACAAGAGACTGAAAGCATTTCAAAGTCATATTTAAACCTCCTGCTGACATTGCTATACTGTATGATTGGGGCTTTATTATGTTACTGTGGGTCTGTGTGTTAAGGGACATTACCGACGTTCTCCATAGCATATAAAATTGAGGAAACAACTAAAAAATGTTTTTGTTGCCTCTCAGACTTGCAGAAAGAAAATATTAAAAGTGAACAATTTAAAAAGTGAAGTATTTTCTTATTAGAAACAAAATTAAGGTTGTGTTCAAGCGGCAATTTCAGCCTTTTATCTCAATATAGGGTGAGTGGAAATTAATTCCATTTCTGATATCTGGAATCAATTTAAATAGAAAAAAAATTTAGAAGGAAAGAAAATAAACAATCCTGAAATGTCAGTTAACAATCAGATGTAATTTTAACGCCAAACAGGATTCTGGAGGTCTGACCATACCATACCTTCCTCTAATACAAATGAAAGGTAATCCATAATTATGGACTCTAATTATTTAATAAAATGTTTATTTGTATTTCTAACTCTCTGGGTGAAATTCAATCCCCTGCATTCGCATGAAGCCAGAGTAATTGGGGTCTATGCAATGGCTGTGTAAAGGGACTGGTGAGGTGAAATTCATCCTTCCCAACCTGAGGCTCATGACTACTTCGTGCCGCTCCAGCTCCCCAGCCAGCTGCTCTCGTCTGTGCCTTTGCAATGCTTGGTTGGGAATGGCAGTTGCAATCTCTCCATGCAGTTTATAAGGCTTGGAGCTGTTTTTGTTGTCCTGTGAGTGCAATTTATAACTTCTCTTGCCTTTCCTTGACTGAATACCTATCCAGAGAAAAAGGTGCTCCACACTGCTCAAGGGAGTTAAAAAATAGTGAAAGAGGAGGACATTTTCCTGTTTGCACCACAGTAGATGGCACTGGTGTGATAATGGCTTGGAACATCCCTGATTTCCAGGTGTCAGCCATAATAGCAGGGGCCTTTTATATTCATTCACAAATGGAAAGGAAAAGAGACATCTAAACAGAAAGTGCCAGTGATATTTTTAACATGAATTCCTTCTCTATATGTGTGAAAGGCAGTCTTTATTTCAGTGTATGTATGTTTAAGTCAGCATTTGTTTTTCGTAAATATTTGTGAGAGCAGAAAAAGAATAAATCTATATGGGCCCCTGTTTTTGTGTGCATGTGTGTGTATTAAAATTGCCAAAGTAAAGGAGAGCTGTGGAGATGAGCTGAATGATGAAGCTGACGATTTCTAGTCACACTCTCATGTGAGTGTGAGGATATTTGAATGGAAATCACAACCTTTTGCAAGTAAAGTTTTGCTTGGTTTTGCTGTAAAATGTGAAAGAGTTAAGGCAACATTTTGGAGGCTTTGGTGAAAGTACTGGCCTAAGAAGTCAATAGTGTTATCAAGTCCACAAATTATAGGACATTCCTGCTCTCTTGCAAGAGTGAGACTTCCAGGCCAGATATTATTTCAAGTCACTGAACATTTCCTCTGTGACTTAAAAAATCCCATACAACAGCGCATGAACAATGCCATAGGATTGAACAATATCTTGTCTCAGCCCATGTGGAAGAGTTCTAAATACACACTATCGATGCTCTTGCAAATATCTGACAACAATCTATACATTTGTATTCTGCAACAAATAAACTACTTCTATTAGCCCGTCAGAAGAAAACATTCAATTAAACCATTTCTTTTAAAGCAGACTTTAAATTTAAAGCTTTTAACATGGATTCCCAAATCTTCAAAAAATCCTTCTCTTTTCTCTCCTAGAAAGACTGAAGGAAAAAAAAGTGACTGAGTACTTTGAATGAAGACTTTGAGCAGGCCCTTCTTAGGGAAAGTTGTTTCTTACTGAAAGCCTTGGTGAGTGTCTAATTACTTCCTTTAGAGCCACTTTGAATTGAACCATAAGATTCCAATGTGTATTGAATTTAAATTCTACTTATGGGTTCTGCTTCCTTTGATTCTGCATTTCGAGCAAGGGGAGCTCCTTACACCACATTAATCATAATATATGGAAGAGCTTCTGTGTTTGCTTCTGCAGTGCACTAAGTTGTCCCTGAAGATAAAAAAAATCCCCCTTGGAAGAAAAATCTCATTCTAAATGAAGATTTAAATTGAAATTATTGGAGAAGTTAAGAGGAAAAGATATGCCCAGTAAAATTAGAACAAGCATTTAAATGGAAGAGGGTATCTTTAATTATTTTCTTCCTTGGCATAGCAGAAAATCCCATGATATGATAACTAAGGATACTTTGGGGGGTTAAGAGCCCAACAGCAGAAAAGCTAATGGGATTTTTTTTTTCAGATAGAGGTTAAAGTGATGGTACTGTAAGTAGGCTGTCAAACTATCTCAGCTCACCATCTGCTACATATTAATTTACAATAGAGAGATAGGTGAAGTGGGTGTTACTCTTCAGGAGCTATATAAATGTGTAACTTTCTCAATTAGTATTCGCTTCAAATGAAGAATAAAATCCCAGGAATCTCAGACCACAAGCCAGGCAGTATTATGTTTAAATGGTAATAGTGTATCTATAATATGCAGCTAGAGCTGCAGTGGATTGCCAAGAACAGAGTCCAAAAGGCTAGGCTAAGCCGTTTACTATTAACCTCCTGAGATTTCTTTGTTTTGGATAGGTATGCAAAATGGAATAGAATAGATGTGTGTTTCCAAAATGCTTTTTTTTCTTTCTTTCTTTTTTTCTACTTTTTTTTTTCTTTTTACCCTTTTTTTCATGGAAATAAATGTTGCATTTTTAGCTTGTGGGAAACTATATTTTCTTTAAAAGCATTAATTCCCAATTTCACCAAAATCAGGTCAAGAAAAGGAAACAGCTACTTAAGAAAAACAGTCTCTACTTTCTCCCATTCCTGTGTGAATCACATACTAGTTGAAGAAAAATAGAGGAATAGTCTTACTTTTCGTGCATAGGGAGCCAGCAGCTACTCGTAAAAGTGGGAGAGTTATCTTTCTCAGCGTAATGGCAACACGGAGCCCTATTCCATCTCCTGGGTACGTGTCAGACTTACTTCTTTCGGGCTAATTCCCTGCTCCTCTGAATGAGACTGAAAATCCTCTTGATCTTGAAGGAAACAGTTCAAATGCTGATTCAAACACAGTGAGTGTGGAAATGTGGGCTGTGAATGGTTTATAACTCTGTTGGAGATACCTGTTAAAATGTGGTGAGGTTCTTTTTTGGTAATTAAAAAGTTTGGCTGCATTATGATATAAAAAATAATGTCTCCCTTTAAATTCATAGATATTATTTTACCTTGTCTCTTCAGCATTTACTGTAGCATGAAATATTGGTTAACAATTAGCAGCGCTTTAGTGAAAATGCTGATTAGACTTAGGCTAATCATAGCAGACCTGGCCTTGTTTTATCTACAAGAATCTCCTAAATCTGAAAGAACGCTTTATCCCAAGTTAGAAGCACATTTATTTTCCTCATTCATTCATTCATTGCCCAAACAATATGGAATTTTCCACTGTACCAGTCTTTTTCATCCCACAGCCAGAAGTTTCCCCAGACCTCCTCCTGCCCCTTCCCGCTTGAAGGAAAAATACTAAAATCAGAGAAATGTAGAGCTGTGCTCTAGCTTTCACTATGCTGTACCTCCTGCGCAAAGCCAAGGTGGTAATGGCACGTGAGCAGCAGAAGGCACGGGACACGGCTGCGACACTGTCTGAAGTGGGGAGCGTGGGGGTACAGTGTTTTTGCAGACAGCAGCTGTAATGGTGCGGTCCACCTCGGAGGCAAGTTTCTTTATAACACACAGCCGTCTCCTGCTAAACGTCCAGAGCAAAGGTGGTATGCTCAGCCATAATTTAAAGGACCGTGACATGAAGAAAGGGTTATGATGTTTAACTTATAGGCCATCCAAATGTTATAGGCCCAAGCAAGTTCCTATTAGCAATAACTCAAGTCCACCGAGGAGATTTGACATTCAAAACTGATGAGCACTACTCCCTCGAGCCCGCTCCGACCCAGCCACGCTCAGGCCACTTGGTAACCTGAGTGACCCAGGAGTCAAACCATGATAACCCTCTTCAATTTAAAGAGCGGCTTCTCCCCATCTGTCTGAGTTCTGACTCTGCACAATAAATTTCCCAAAGAGCATAAAGAGCCATCTAGTGTATATCAAATCAATATCATTGTGGCTTGCAGCGATATCTGAGGCTACAGTTCACAAAATAAACTAGGCCAGGGGCTGGATTTCTGCCCTTGGCAATCAATCAGACTCACTGGGTCATAGATTTTAGTGTAAATTAACACAGCAGAAACAATCACGCTCCCCAGATGATGATATAATACAGTATTTGCTTTTCTTTTTCCCCCCATTTCATTGCTCATGCTTGGCGGCTAAGCTGTACTGAACAAGAATAATAAAAAGCAATGATTAGAAAGGTGGTGGTAATCATAAAGCAGAACATTAATATTCTCCTGACAAACGTATATAAAATGCACATAAAATATATACACAATATTAAAGGGAAGAAGGAGAGGGGAAATGGCATTAAGTCACTGATGTTTCAAATACATTGTTTTTGCTTAAGAATTTTAGAAGTGATCTTGTAAATCGTTGCAAGTGGTTATCATTTTCTTTCATTACCGGATTTGAATCCAACGGTGCTATACGCTCTGTTATTGTCTTCACATACCGCTTCCCATACACGGTGTGGAGCACACTGACAACTCCTTTCTCCACTTGCAATTCGGGCTTTCACAACGTTTACCTGAGCATTGCCAGCACTTTTCCCCAGAGGAGTTCTAATTTTTTCTCTTTAGTATGTCATTGTTATAGGAGAAGAGACACCTAGTCTTTCATGACACCCACCTTTACGCAAATCTCATCTTTTGAAATTTTCTCAGAATGTGCCACATATGAAAGCCTTCCAAGAATCGCTATAATCTCTAATTATTCAACTGACGTAAGACACTGTATTGTATTTTCTGTCAGAACCTCAGGAAGAAATGTCAATCTTTTCAGCATTAGCAGGACATTTTTTGAATTATAAACACCCATCTTGTAATGTTATTTCTTCTCATGCATCTTCTCAAAAAATCTTACAGAAAGGAAATGTGATATGAATAGAGGAGACTAAGTAGGGTTCTTTAATTTTTGCAAAGCCAGCTGGATGTTTAATTAATACAGCAGAAAATTCTGGTAAGCAACCATTTTATTTTTTAAGTATTCAGACCTTTATATTACTGTTCAGATAGTGTATCTCCAGTCAGAATGTATTTATTTGCAAAATATCTAATTAGATTATACAAGCAATATTTAGTTTAGATATAATAAAATACTAATCTGTGTACAAAAGCTGCATGGTATGGATTAGAACTGTGTGAGAATAATAACTAGCATGCAGGAGTGGTTTCTGTTGAATAGTCAGAATAATAAGATTTATCAAATAATGGTTATAAGCAGGAATTCATTTCTTAGATTAAATTTATCCACTATTTTCTGCCAGGGGCATAAAGAAACAGAAGCTTCAAAGGTAGCTCTCTTCTGAGATGATTGAAGGCAAACTATACCTCCTTTAGTGACAAATCTACTCTTCTGTTCTCTGACTAAAGAAGGGAGCTGGATTAATAGGCTGCGGAAGGGGAGCATCCCTTGTGTGCTCTGGTGTGTCCAACTCAGGAAAGCTCCTAAGTAGTTGCTACAAAGCCAGGACACAGGGTAGAACTGAGGGATCTGCCACCACAATGGTGCGACAGATACTCCCTTTCCTGTGCAGCAGGGATGGCAGCTGGACTAGCAAAATGCAGTCATTGCAGGGCTACACAGTGTCCCTCCACAATAATTGTGAAGGAACCCCCTTTCTCACTGTCTCAGTTCTTGTTTTATTTGGTGGGAACTTCCTATGTTGCTGAAGACTTGTCTATGGAGAGAATAAAATTTCTGAAAAAGAATTAGTGACATTTACAGTACTAGTGAGAGGCAACTGAGTAGTTTATGTAAAGGTTTATGTAAGGTAAAGCAACCTCCTCACCCCCCCAAAAAAACCTCAAAAGCAGAAAAAAAAATCAACCCAGCCTGTAGGCTGAAGAAGTAGATTTCCCTTCTTCATGGTATTCCACCCTTGAACAGCTGAGTTACAAACTCTTGAAAATCATTATTTTGGTTTTTAAGCTTAGATTCCTCAGGAAAATTCTGCTTGTATGCCACTATTTCAGCTAGTGTGTTCTGACAGCTACTAGATTACCCATTTGTCTAAAAGCTGGTGTAGGGCAAGATTACCTTGAGATAGCAACCACCCTCTGTGTTTGTTCACAGTAATTCTATGTTTAGCTTAAATATTTGAAAAAATTTTTTTAATGTCCAAAATGTAGCAGTTAACTCTGTTGGTGCTGTGTGGAAGTTACTGTTACAAACAAACTGCTGATTTTTACCTCTTTTTAAAAAACTTAAGTACTCATATGTAGAGAAATTTAGCTTAAAAGATTCATAGTTCTCCACACTCCGTCTCAGAAAGAAGAACATATAAAATGTCTCAGCAAATTTTTTTTGATCCTTTGTGAATCTGTATTATGCTACAGACCTTAATTATGTAGCGGCAGGGTATTTTTTCATCAGACTGCTTCATTCACAGCACAGGCTGGATGCGCACAGGAGCAGAAGTAAGATCTCTCAGGGTACCGTAAATCTCACCTTGCCCAACTTGCTTTTTCTGGAATTTGCCACCTAAGCATCACTCCTCTTCAGGCACTTTAAATAATGATTTTCTTGTCTTGATATCTTTCCCTGCATTTTGTCAACATAAAGCGGGTCTTCATTTCATGATGTGTACATGAAACAGCTCTGCATCTTTGGAGTGCTACAGTGATAGTAATCCCTAAATGGGAAGCAAATGCTGTCAATGTTCTCTGCTGTGCAATACAGTAGGCCGTATGAGAGGTCTGCATTACATCATTCATGGACTTTCCAGGATTGTAATGTCCTTTCAGTGAACCTGAACTGAGTGTTGAGCTTATAACGAAAACTGAAACCCAGGGAGTTACTTGTGGTTTAGGATTTTTGCACAGCTTCAATACACACATACTGGGAGTCATTGCATCAGGCCAAAGATGTGTTTCAGCCACTTGTGAGGTAGTAATGTTAATAGGTAAAAAATTTGCTTCCTAACGTAAAAATTCTTCATTCCTCCATTTTAAATTTTTTTTGTTCTTTTTTGTAAGATGAGCACGATATACTTGTGCCAGGCATCTGTAGTATTTTCTGCAATTCTCCAGTTGTAGAAAGCAGCCATGTATTGCTACTCCTATAATTATAGATATTATTCTATGGATCTGTGAATGTATGATTCTCTGTGTGTTTGTATGCCTGTGTATTAAAAAAATGAAATATTCACTGGGCTAGAAGAAAGAGGGGAAAATGACAAACAAATCCTACAGTCCAATGGTCAGGGTACTCCCCTGGGATGTGGGAGAATCCAGTCGCAGCCCCTGCTCAGATGAATGTTAATCACGTACTGGAAGTAGAGCACTTCCAGCGGGAGAGATTAAGAGGTACCAATTCACTAGTCCATGGATTGTCACCTTTGTGGGAGATTTGTGTTCAGAGACAATTGGGATTTGATCGTAATTCACTCAAAAGGTGAGCGCTCCTAGGCAGTGAAGAGCTCATCTCCACGGTGTGAGAGGGAAACTCTACTCCTGGCCACTGGATAAGTTTGACCTTGCGAGTGAGATGGGCAGAAACACACCTTGCTTTTTAAACTTGTGAGTTCTTGAGCATGAGACTAGCATTACAGCTCAGTTCTAGCAAGGCAGTGACAGCCCTTTCTATGAAATTCTGGGATCTTGGGAGTTTGTCTGGTAGAAACAGGCATGTAAGAAATGCAGACACCTCCAGCATTAAGGAAGGTGGTGGTGGGATAGCATGGAGGAAGGAAGGCAAGAGAATGGGAATCTGAATGTTATATTTGAGTCTGGTAAAGAAGTAGATGTTTTTTCTGTATTCTCCCATGAATTTATGGAAACATAGCATTAGCTTTTCCCTTTCATTTCCAGTGTACACTTCTGGCCATGTCTCCTCCCTTTTCCTTGCCACAAGCATTCCATGTCTGACCTCGAAAGTCAATTGCTTTAAGGGACATTTTCATGGAACTCCCTTTGTGAGAGTACTGCCTCGAAAGTTATCTTGGTATAAGGCTATCCTTAAGTTTCAGTAGGCCTAAAAGCCTTTCCTTTGCCTGCTCTAGGGAATTCAAATGTCCATCACGAGGCATCCCAACATCATGAGTCAAATGACAAGTTGGGGGAAAGAGTGTGCCATGGAACAATTACTCTTTCTCCCACATGGATGAACAGCAGGTGCCATGTGTCAAGGCCCTTTCTTTTTACACTCAAGTCAGAAAACTTTCTGTCTTCTAAACTACTTCTGTATTTTGTGCTCCATGAACAATTGTTGAGGTGTCTCTCCACGCCCTTCCTACCTGACTTCCAAATACAGCTGCAGAGAAACTATAATTACATCTAATGAAACACCTTGGTAAATATGTACAAATGGCAATCTTTATACACCAAAAGGGCATTCATCTTTTTTTCTTAGATTTGGCATGCAGAGAAAAACCTCGTAAATCCATACTGAAGAGCTAAATGTGAAACACAATGGATTTCCTCATGTTTCTAACAGACTACCCAGGTATCTTTCCTCTGTGGATTTATTTTTAAATTCACTTTAGCATTTAAAATATTTAATTCATTAATGAAAAATAGCTTATCCAAATTATATCTTTTGTTTCCTTCTAATCAGGAAAACTACTTCTTAAATTACAGGTGAAAACAGTTGCCAGACTGGTTAAAGCCAGGTAGATCTTTAAATCTTGAGAGAAAGCCTCGTGCTATCAGATTTTAATCTTATTTTCCAAAATTTAGTTATATTTGGATAACTCAGATAATCCTTAGGAAGAAAACCAAATGCTATGTTTCTTACAAGACCCAAACTTCCAATAAATCATTTGGGACTGAGGCAGTGAACGCAATGCCAAACTTGGTTAATTTGGGGGTTGGCCCCCATAGCTAATTTGACAAACGGCACTGAAATTTAACTGGTATTTTTTTCTATGCATGCCATTTTTGTTTGGTGGCTGTAAGGGTTATTAGCATGGCTTGTTTCCTTCATGTTACTGCTTTCCATAAAGTTAACTAGTAGAAATGGTGCCAAGAAAGAAAGAAAAAAACCCAATTGCTTCATGATTTAAAGTAATAAAATGATACAGTATTAAAATGTCAACAATCCTGCCCTTACAAAATTGGCTGGTGCAAAACTAGACTAGTTGGTTACAAACTATAAGCAAAATATAAAGCAATAAAGAGAAAGACATATGTGCCCATAGTTTTACTGAATGTCATAAACAACAACAACTAAAATTCTGGAAAGTAATGCTTTGCTTGTTTTTCTAAGTAACATTAAAAAGCAGCTTAACTTAAATGGTATACCATGAGAAAATCATTTCTAATTATTTTAAGTAATATTTAGATCAATTCATAGTAATCTGATTATCTTTCATGTTTATGTCAGTATTAAATTACTTTCATGTTTGTTTAAGCTCTTTTGCTTTTTAGAATGTCGGTTTCAAAGGCAAATTGAGCATAGTTAAAATAATCAATGTCCTTTGTGGTTTCAGCATATGCAAATAACAACAACAGTTAAAAGGAATCTAGTGCTTTCTTATACAAACTATTAAGCTTTTACTGAAGAAAAACAGAATTATCTAGCTAATTATATCATTCATTATTTCTACCTGCATATAGTCAGTAACTTACGGTCTATTAAAGAAAACTATAGGGAAAGAGATATGCTGTGAGAAATCATAGCAGCTGGGCAGACTCAATCCCTGAGCATTTCTCAAAAAATGTTCCTCATTTGCTCACGTGAATGACTCGGAGCACACAACAGGCTGGTGCTGAAATGACTGGATTTTACCTGGAAAGATCTGCATTCACTTTCTTTCTCCGCCACAGACTTTCTGTATGACCTTCGGCTGATTATTTCATTGTTTCTGAGCTCTGGCCCGGAGCTAAACAGAGCTGAGATGCTTCCTTCCTCCTCTCATTTGCCTACAGCTAGACTGTAAGAAACTTGTGGTGGGGGTTATATCTGCGCTTTGCAATGTGCTGATGTAGTGCGTAGCTTGGTAGGGCTCCCGTCTTGGCTGCAGCCGCTCTCCCAGGTTGTACAGTGAGTGATGATACTAATCCAACAGGCCGTCTGTACATGAAAGCACTCATTAGCTTCACTAAGATTTCCACTGGAGCCATAATTGCAGCAGTGAAGTGCTGACAATTTCTCAGCAAGGGTCACCTTCTGAAATGTTTAATCGGAGTGAAAAATACCTGAACTAATTGCTAGTGTCTTATTCTTTGTTGTTTCTCTTCGCTTCCTCCTCTTGTGCTTTGTGCCTGACTGTCATAAAAAGAAAATGAACATTTTGCTAGGAGTCTGTGGGCTCCATTGCAACAGAAGAAGCAATGGGTGTAAGGGGCTGGTGACACTCAACAGGGTGCTCTCTACTCCCAGTCTTCTTGTGGAGAGAGGTGCCCAGGGTATGCTGTGGTTCCTGCCGGTTTATGCATCTAGGATTTTTACTGGCAGAACAAACCAAAGCATGGCAGGAGAGAGATGAAATGCATGTCCAAGGCACAGCTGAGATTTTGCAAGATCCAGGAACACAAAAACACTATTGGGACTTGTCTAAAATCTTTTAAAAGTCAGGTTACGGGTTTTGCTGCTTCTCCGTCACTAATGTAAGCAATATCTGTCCATTACAAGATACCATATTGTCATGTCACATCACTGTGCACAGAGAGCATCCATGAGATAACACTTTGACAAAAAATATATTAACTGATCTGCTTGATTTTAAAATTATTTCGTTAATTGGTTTTTGCAAGAAGAAGACACATCAGAAAGCATTAGTAGGTTGTGTTTTCTTTTCATAGTAGTCATCTTTTTAAACTGCCTTAAAGTTTCAGTTGCCTTTGCATAAAAGAGTCAGAATTTTTTTCTACTCTGATAAAAACACAGAGCCTTCTTCACAATATCCACAGGTCAGATTTGCTAAAAAAGCAGATTCATGTTCTTATTACTGGAATGCAAAGGGAATGTTGTTATATGGCAAATTTTACTGGTTATGCTCAGTGGTAGTACTGGTGTAGCATTGTTTTAGCAGACTAATGCATTTTTATTTTGCAGTTTTAAAATCTGGGCAGTAGCCCGGACCTCCAGACCATTAGGTAGAGAGTATTCATCTCAGTGATTTCAGTATGTTTCAAAGAAGAAGATCACTTCTGGGTTTGTGTCCCATCTGCATTGTTTTGATGAGCCCTGCTGTAAATTGATTTATAGACTTCAATATTTTCAGAAGTACACTACATGTTGAAAGGTGTTGATACAAGTAGGAGTCATTTAACAAATCTTTAGTCTTTTGTTTCTGATTCTTTCTCTGCTCAAGGGGGATTCTGATTCTTTAGCTCCAGGTTGGCCAGGTGAGTGTGACACTTCCCATCACTACGTAAGAATGGTACAAAAACTTCTCTTCCTTTTTAAAAGGGGTGTTCCAGTGTGTAAGAAAAATCTTTGGTAACAGTAGCTGTGTTCAGCAAAAATGTCCAAGTTTGCATCAAAATCACTCTCTGACAATATTAATGTGTATTCACTCTGAGGTTTCAGGTCACACACCACTGAAAAAAAAGAGGAAGGTTCCTACATGTGCAGAAGATCCCCCCGTCTTCTGAGAAGGGCTGTGCAGTAGCAGTACAGATACTAGAATCTGACTATTCAAGATGAACCTCCAGAAGGATTTCCTTCTCACGAAACTGGAAATGAGTGAATCTGTTCCCTTAATTTCTCACCCACATCAATATCCTGACCAGTTTGCAGGAGCAATGGCTGTGGGACTTCAAATTCACATGCCTCCAAAAATTATCTTTGCTGGATAGCAATGGGATAAAGAGGCCCAAAGGAAAACATGATGACCTAGGCAGATAGTAAAACAAAGGAAAATTTGAAATGCTTAGCAGAAACAAACTACCTGCAGGAATCAACAAGTCCACCTAACTAAGAAAATCAAAACCAGAAAATCAAAAAGGAGTGATTTTTAGAAATTTTAAGTTCATCCTTTGGACTGCAGGAAAATTATAGATACTGTGAACTACTCTAGAAAGATCATGAGGTGAGATGGAGGTGAAACCACCTGAAGAGAGATTTTTCAATTAGCCAGCCAGGCTAGAAACAGGTGGTTATACTACAGAATTCAAAACATGTAAGTGAAAACTTTTTATCGTTAAATATTTGTAATATGCCAACAAAGCATTCTGAAAATCAGAAAATAGTGATTACTTTGTAATATCCTGCATGCAATTCGAACTAACTTAGGAAAAAAATATAATCGTACTTAACCTGATATAGATGTTCTAAGGAAAAAAACCTAGAGGGGAAAATAAATACATACAGGAATCAAAAGGGAAACTATATTTATTCTAATACTAAATATTATTTAACTGCAGACTTCAAGGCATACCAAAAGGCAATTATGAAGCAGGGAACAAAGAAAATAAATATTCTGTGATCTGATTGTTCTATATGATAAAAAGAGGTGTTCTTAAGAGAGGTGTGATGTGAGAAAGCCTAAATGCTCAGAAGACATGAATCTCTCTTTAAAACTACAAACTGTAACAGTGCATTTGGGTGACTGAGCCTCAGTGGGACCAAGAATTGATTTCATGCCCCAGGGAACACCAACCAGCAGTGAGATTCCTTAAAGAAAACTATCAGCAGAAGAACAAAAGTTTTGTGTTGCCAGTTCTCATGATTTTGTGTAAATATTAAAGTATTTATTGTCTTGTTCAAAGTTTATATTACTGGAGTCAGACTTTTTCCTGTTAATTAATTTAAATAAAAAAATAAAAATTTTACATGTTAAAAATATTTATATTCTTCAGAATTTTTGGTTTGTTTTTTTTTTTTAACTTCAGTCTCTTGAATTCTGACCGTTTGCACTTGGCAGTGAGGGAAGACTAAGAATTCTATAAAAGGTTGTTTGAAAACAAGACTAAGAAGCTAGTTAGTGCTTAGCGTATAATTTAATAATCCATTCCAGGCAAAGATAACTAAATGTTCTATAATAAAAGAATAAGGGAACACTTGATTTCTTTGAAACACAAATTTTAAACAAGTGCAAGGAAATAATTTACTACTTTTAAAACTAACTTGTGGGATTCACTGTTGCAGTACATTTTGTCCTAAATAAATACCAGATTTATGCGTATCATTATTAAGTATAAAAGCATAAACAGCTGTAAAATCATAATTTTATTAAGAATGCTTCCTGGTATTGCATTAACTAAGATAAAACTAGGAGTGTTAGTCATATTTAGGAAATGAAATGCCCCATTAGTCTCAGAAAGAGTGAATCATTCTGTTGAGGTAGAATTTGGGAATTACAGGTATTTTTGATGCATTAAATGCTAAGCATTTATCCCAGCTAACTTCAGGTGCCCAGCTCTGTTATTCTTGTCTTCCTCCAACAGTGAGGAGCAAAAAAAAAGAGATGAGCAGTGTTCCAGATCATAGCATGTGCTGGCTTGTGCTGTGAAGGTGGTTATTCCTCTCCACTGCAGTGGGTCTAGGTTGCTAGCTGAAAAGGTTTGACTAAAGAACCTCATGAGGACCCTTCTAACCTAACTTACCCTATGAATTATTCTATGTTACGTAGTGATTTTAACTAAGAACCCAAAAGCTTTGTGCACTTTAATGTTTTAGTTCAGCTCCTGAAATTTATCTCCCAATTTCCTCCCCATTCCTGTGCTTTAGTTCATGCTGGGACAGATGACCTGGATGAAACAAAACTGGAAGATGCACCCTAGGAGTTCACTGGTAGAGTAGTCCAAATTAAAACGTACTGGAAATAGGTGCACTGAGGATGTTGGTCCTCAGCACCAACTGCTGCACTCCGCAGATCCACTCCTATTGGTCTGTGGTACCTGTTAATGCAGACGCAGCTAGGGCTAGTGCAGCTAGTAATAAATCTAAGCATCCAGGCTCAGTGCATGAAAGAGTCCACAAAAAACAGACCAAACATTTTTACAGTATCATCTGAAAGTGAAGCAGATTTATTTCACTAATATTTTAGAAGAACTTCCAGTCTGTTTGCACACAAAACAGTGCAAGCACCAAAATACTCAGTCATGTAACAGAGTTCATCCAGGACCACAGAAATAATTTGGAACAATTTTACTACAGGGTTGTACAGCTTTCAAAAGATTAATTTAAATTTTTTTATTTCTTTCTCTTGGAAATGTTACACAGGCTCTGTACAGCTATGTATGAGCAGTGTAAGTATCAAGTATAAATTTGCTTAACCTTCTAAACCAGACATTGCTAATGCAGAGCATTGCTATAATTATTGTGAAAAAATCAAACACTGACAGCTTCTGAAATAAAAATGCCTCATATTACCAGCAAGACTAATTGCTATTTCTGATGAATCTCCTATTTTCAGAAAGAGATTACTAGAAATTGTGTGTAATGCAAGTAAACATTTGAGATCACATGCATTCAAGTTTCATCTCAAAAAGCCCATGCTTAGTGTTGCTTTTCAAAAAGAAGCAGTAGTGCTGAACATCTTACTATTTCACCTCTAAAGTTACTGGAGCATGTCACAGTAAGAGCAATCAATATTGGTTAATAGGCCAGATCTGTGTTATTAGTATTCTTTACAACCTTGACATACTTCATTTTATGTACAGATTGCCTATGAAAACTTGGGCTTATATCTTGTCTAGACAATGCCTTACATGGCCATTCAAATTAATAATGTGCCAGAATTATCCTATGCTTAATGCAGCTGTGCTCTGTATTGACTCTGAAAATTAAATTTACTTCATGGTGCCTATTGACAGCTGGGTCTCAAGCATATTTAATGGATTTGAATGGAGTTTGGGCTATGGCTTATGCCTCCAAGCAAAATGTTGATAGCTAATAATTTTCATTAAAAGTGAGAGTGTTTATCTATAAATGTTGCATTTCTCCATATATGAAGTCAGCATAAAAAGAAGTTTAAGATCACCTTTCAGTTCACTCAGAGCACCCAGAAGGAATCAAAAGAAAAGAAAAATAACCTGTTTGATGTCTTTAAATGCAATTCGTTGGCTTATTAACAACGTATTTGCAAATATGTGGTAAGGGAATCCTATTCTACTTGAGAAAAATAGCTTTAGTTCCAAGAAGGCAGAGACAATACCTCAAGTTGCATCTGAACATAATGAAAAACCTCATACATAATAAATTTATTGACAGCCCTGGAAATTGAACTTCTTTATTTATTGACAGCCTACATACAGCACAAGCAGTGCAAGTTTCTTTCACTGCTGAGCCAACGTACTTTCTACCTGGACAGAAGAAACTATTTTTTCTGAAGGAAGTAGAATTTATTCCCCATGCCCAGTTGTTCTTTGGATTATCTATGAAATGTTGAAGAAAGCTGTAAGGCAGTACCAATTTTTCTGGTCACTTTTCTACTCCAGAATACATTCTCAGGAGACACCTAACAGAAACAAATTTTACTCACTACTAATATGAGACTGACTCCTGCCACTAAATCTACAGGTAGACAGTTACACATCTAATTACTGGGAAGGCTAAAAGCCTCTTAGGTAAATAACCAAACCAAAATTTTTGTAATTAATATAAAAATTTATTATTTTGGTTCTAGCAGCCATCAGATAAGCAGGTAAAATTGACTTATTTTTGCCCCTCCACTCCCCCCATGGGAAGTTCTTGCCACCTGTCCTTGTCACAGTGCAAATGGCAGTATTCACTTGAGATAAGGCATAAAGGCTGCACAGGAAGAGTGAAAAACATGCTAACTCTCAAGTGATAATAAAATTCCTTGGACAGTAAGACAAGGAAAAAATGTTAAAGCTGGAAAACTGAAAAATGAGAGGATAGACCTCCGTCATGTCAGGCTGCTGGTCTGCAGTACATTTCGCACAAGACTTTTTCCTAAACTTAGAAACAGGCAGCTTAGGGAGGACTGCACTGGGCTTTGCAGAAATGAAAGTAGGCCTGAAATTCAGGTGCAAGTTCTGCATGCTCTAGCAGGCTTTGTGAAGTTCATTAGCAGATACCCTGGCAGTTTACCTTACATGCAGCAAAACTGTTCCTATTTAGGACCTTCCAAAATGTGTTGTGTGCAGTACAGACTACTGGAAAACAATAGATTTTTTTTTGCTTGTTTCCTTTCTTTTTGCTGCAGACTCTAACACATTCTATGTGTTACACAAAAGTCTGTGGTAAGATTAAGAAGAAAGAAGAAAGTGTGCATATTATAAATATGTTTTCTATATGGATAGATAACAGAAATGTTATATGTCCACACACGCGTACATACATACATACACATACACATAAACATGCAGAATAATACATAAGCCAGAGAAATAAAACAGAGAAATGCATTACAAACAGAAAACGAATATGGCATCTGGCTCAGCTTCCTAGGAACTGTCAGAATCAACTGTAGTCTCTGACTCACATCACAGGCAGCAATGATTGGGGAAAAAAAAAAGGAATAGTAGTTTGACGTGGAAGGATGTTTAAAAGACTAATCAAAAGTTGCAGGGTATAACGTACATAAAGTTTAAGCATGGACAGTGATGTACAGGCCAACACACTGCTAAACTTCAATTAAAAAGAAAGCAGGAAAGCGTGATGTTACCAGCTGGCACATCCTCCTTAGGAGGGAAACGTTGTGTGATATTCCATGGTCTCAGATGAGACATGTGCTGTGAAGCAAATATACAAAGGCTTCACGGAGAACCTTAATTTTCACATTTCTTCTTTTGGATGGCTCACCTTACAGTTCAAGAATTGTAGGGATTGATAATATCTTTACTTGAGAGTGGTTTTTTTGAAGGTAAATTCCTAGAAGATTCTTCCTCTTGGACTTCCCATTGAATCCACTCCTGAGGAGAAGAAGGGGTTTGCCTCCTTATGAAAGAAAATTAGGTTGTACACCATCGATCTTTCATATACCCCAAGATTTAAGAGATCTGATGGAACTTTAAGAGCTTTTAAAGCAAGAATCCCATGTCTGCAGCTCCACTTTCTGATGACACAAGCTGACCACAATTATCTTTCCTTCTACAGCATTTTTTCTGCCACAAACTGCAAGAATAGTGTGCCTCTGTCTGACAACAGTGCTTGGTTGTGTCTTCTATACTCTCTGAGTTATTTTGTTTGCTGGTTGTCCTCCTATTCATTTTGCCTTTCTGACAATCTGTAGAGACCCCAGCTTTATGCAGAGTTCAAAAGAGCACAATCTCATACCTCTTTTGCACTGAGAAGCATTATTTGCAACCTGAAATGTGTGGTTTTTTCTTACATTAAACAAATGAAGAAACTATTGAGGTTGATCTTATTGGAAAAGGAGCGACTTTTAACCCATGAAGACAAGGTGAATGTCTTTCAATACTAAAGGTGAAACACTGGTTGGACAATATATTCTCATTTTGATAAAATGTTGATATTACTAATCACAGAATCACAATCACAGAATCACAGGTTGGAAGGGACCTCAGGGATCATCTAGCCCAACCTTTCTGGGAAAAGCAGAGTCTAAACAAGATGGCCCAGCACCTTGTCCAGACGACTCTTGAAGGTGTCCAACGTGGCCGAGTCAACCACTTCTCTCGGGAGATTATTCCAATGGTTGACTGTCCTCAGTGTGAAAAATTTCCCTCTGATGTCCAATCAGAATCTCCCCAAGAGCAACTTGTGGCCATTCCCCCTTGCCCTCCCCATGTGACTCCTTGGGAGTCTCCATCTTCTTTGTAGCTACCCCTTAAGTAGTGGTACACGGTGATGAGATCCCCTCTGAGCCTCCTTTTCTCAAGGCTGAACAAACCCAGTTCTCCCAGCCTATCCTTGTATGGCAGCTTCCCAGTCCTTTGATCATCTTGGTGGCCCTTCTCTGGACCCCTTCCAGCCTGTCCACACCCTTTTTGTATAGACGGGACCAGAACTGTACACAGGACTCCAGGTGTGGCCTGACAAGCGCTGAGTAGAGTGGGATGATGACTTCTTTATCTCTGCTGGCGATGCCCTTTTTGATGCAAACCAGCATCCTGTTGGCCTTTTTGGCTGCAGCAGCACACTGTTCGCTCATGTTGAGCTTCCTGTCCACCAGGACCCCCAGGTCCCTTTCCACAGAGCTGCTCTCCAGCCAGGTGGATCCCAGTCTGTGCTGCACTCCTGGATTCTGTTTTCCCAGGTACATGATCTTATACTTGTCCTTGTTGAACTTCATCAGGTTTTTGTTGGCCCACTCTTCCAGCCTATCCAGATCTCCCTGCAGAGCAGTTCTCCCTCCTGGAGTGTCTGCTTCCCCACTCAACTTGGTGTCATCAGCAAACTTCATCAGGCTACACTTGATGCCGGTATCCAGATCACTTATAAAGATGTTGAATAACACTGTGCCCAATATCGATCCCTGGGGGACTCCACTAGTGACAGGTTGCCAGTTTGAGAAAGAGCTATTTACCACCACCCTTTGGGTGCGGCCTGTCAGGCAGGTCCCCACCCACTGCACAGACCGGTTGTCTAGGCCATAACACATCAATTTCTCCAGGAGGAGACTGTGGGGGACCGTATCAAAGGCCTTGGAGAAGTCCAGGTAAATAATGTCCACCGCCTGCCCCATGTCAACCAGGCAAGTCACTTTGTCGTGGAAGGCCACCAGGTTTGTCAAACACGATCTGCCTTTAGTGAAGCCATGTTGGCTTTTCCCAATCGCGTGCTTCAACTGACTTGTGATAGCCCCCAGGAGGATTTGTTCCATAACTTTCCCAGGGACTGAAGTAAGGCTGATGGGACTATAGTTACCTGTATTCTCCCTTGAGCCCTTCTTGTAGATAGGGGTAACATTTGCCTTCCTCCAGTCCTCTGGGACATCCCCTGTTCTCCATGGCTTCTCAAAGATTATGGAGAGGGCCCATTGATTTGTGGGGGTCAAGCTCCTGTAGTAATTCATATCCTAACTCTTCCTTCACCAATGGTGGGTCAGTGTTTGGTTCAATCAGCAATTTCATTCCTAAAGCCTGGGACCCTACAGTGCTGGTAAAGACAGAGGTGAAGAAGGTGTTGAGGACCTCTGCCTTTTCTGCATCATTGGTGATTGATTCTCCTTTTCCATTTAAAAGTGAGCCTATGTGTTCCTTCGTTTTCTCCTTATGGTTGACATGTCTGAAGAACCCTTTCTTGTTATTTTTTATGTCTACAGCCAGTTTCAACTCAAATCGGGCTTTTGCTTTTCTTACTACGTCTCTGCACTTTCTGGCTATGCCCTTGTAGTTCTTGGCGGATAATCCTCCACTTCTCCATTTCTGGTGTGCTTCCCTTTTGGATTTGAGTAGACCCAGGAGGTCATGGTTGAGCCATGGGGGCCTCTTGCTCCACTTACTTCCCTTTCCTTTGTAGGGGATAAATTTTCTTTGTGCCTCCAATAGAGAGTTCTTGAAGAATTCCCAGCTCTCACTAGCTCCTTTGTATTCCATGGTAGCTTCCCATCGAATCCCTCCCAGCTGAGCCCTGAGTGCACTGAAGTTTGCTCTTCTAAAATCAAGAATCCTTGTCTTAGAGCTGACCTTCAGCACACTCAGCAGGATCCCGAACTCCACAATATTGTGGTCACTGCAGCCAAGGCTATCACTAACCGAGATATTACAAAGCAGGCTTTCTTGATTTGTGAACAGCAAGTCCAGCAGCGCCTCCTTCCTGGTTGGCACGTCTAACATTTGTATCAGGAAACAGTCCTCTGTACATTCCAGGAACTTGGTGGATGACATGGGAGCTGCCGTATTGTTCTTCCAGCAGATGTCTGGGCAGTTGAAGTCACCCATCAGGACCAGGTTCTGTTGGCCAGAAGCTTGCTTTAGTGCCCTAAATATCACTTCGTTGGCTTCGTCACCATGGTTAGGAGGTCAATAGTAGATGCTCACTGTGAGGTCCTGTTTGGAGATGACCCCTTTGACTTTAACCCAGAGGCATTCGATAGAGCAGTCGCAATCACCATAGTTGACTTCGATACAGTCAAGGTTTTCCTTGATGTAGAGTGCAACTCCTCCACCTCTTCTACCCTGCCTGTCTTTACGAAAGAGCTTGTAACCATCCATAGTGATCCCCCAGTCATTTGAGTTGTCCCACCATGTTTCAGTTACTCCTATGATCGTACCCTTCTGAGTGGGCACGGAGCTCCAGCTCCTCCTGTTTGTTACCTAGACTGCGTGCATTCATGTACATACACTTGAGTTGAGTACTCTTCTGTTTCACCGCTTGGGAGACAGCTAAGGAACCTTTATCACCGCACTGCTTGGCCTGACTTACTCCCCCATTGGATGTGCTGGTGTGAGTGTTTTTGCCATGGATCCCACCCCTCAAGTCCTTTAGTTTAAAGCCTACCTCACCAAATTAGCCAGCCTACTGCTGAAGATTCCCTTACCCCTTTTAGACAGATGGATTCCATCCCTCCCTAGCATGTTGTTGTCATTGAAGAACACCCCATTGTTATAATGGTGCTCCTTGATGACAAAAGTTTCTCTTCCTCTGACTCTAAGCAAACAAAAGAACAAAGATTGGTTAGGTGACACTGTCAGAACTGTCCAAATTGTTCAGTTACATTTTTTCATTCTTAAGATGAAACTCAGGAAACTCAACTAGTCTTCACAAAACACAATAGAAAGTCACCATTTTTTCCTTTTAATGCACTTACCTTTAGAAACATATGAAACGTGTCAAAATGGTCTCACTTAAATTTTTGCCGCTGCTAGGGATGGATGAAGTACATCATATAGAAGTGAAAATGTGTCCCAAAAGAGTACTTTAATAGAAGGTTCCTCCCCCTCCCCCCAATGTCAGGAGTTCTTTTCCTCCTTTCCTTTCTCTTTCCTTTCTCTTTCTATTCCTTTCTCTCTCCTTTCTTTTCTTTCCATGGGGAAAAAAAAATCCCCTAATCTCTTGGGGCTTACCTTGTGATGGAGTGATAAAACAGGACTAGATTCTATGGAGTCCACACATTTTAAATGGCAGGTGTTGGGAGGCATATTTTCTGCTCATGGAAGTAAGCCTAGTTTCTAAATTTTACACAATAACCACACTGTGACTTGAAATTTGCATGGCACATATACTTTTAAAGTAGAGAACTAAGACATTCCTTTTATGCTATTTTGCTCTTCCATAGCTACAGAAAACAATAGCTACGAACTTCTAATTAATTTCTATAATACAGATCCTGATAACATCCACTCATGGGCCATTTTTAATTTTGAAATAAAAGAAACTAAATAAAATAATTTCCTAATGACTACAATAGATTCTGGTTTGCTAGAATACATAATCTACTGGCAGCACTGGAAATTTTACTAATTGTGAGCAGGTTTTTCTTTGCACTCTCTACTCCTAGCACACCAGCTTCCTGGACAAACCAGGGTCCTCACCATATAGGAGAAGATGAAAGAACTGGCAGAGGCTATGGAGCATAAGATGGGTTATAGAAAATGCATCCTTACCTCCTGTTTGGATGCTGTAATCACTTCTTTATCACCAGATCTCCACTGCACAGTGCTATTTTCTATTTCAATCTTGCCTATAAGATACAAGTCAGTCACTAAACTGAAATATAGTAAATACATAAATCATATGCATATTTGATATGGGACAGATTTCAGTAGTTTGGGGAAGACCTCAAAGGAAGCTGATGCTGTATGCAGCAGCACTCCTGTAAAACAGTGACTAGGACACATGTTGGTAGCTTGGATTTTCTAATGTAGTGTGCTTTTATATCCCTTTAAATCCTCCTAAAAATTAAGTATATTGTTTATAATTTCACCTGCATTACTTCCAATCTCCAGATGGATTTTATTTGCATAAGAGTTCCCAGGAGGGCTTTGCTATAAAGAAGCCTTGCTGAACAAATTACAGAACTAATCATTTCTTTAAACAGACATTTGTAAATAAAATAACAGATCTATACAATATGTCAGATGTGAAAGGTTAGCCACTGTGCACAATAACAAAATAATTTAATTTTAAATAAATTACTTTGCCTTAATTAATTAGGAGGTGAACTGAGCCTCAACTCCCAACATAGTTAAGGGAAAATACTCACACTTATGCCAAAAAGCAGATTGTAAAAAAATGTGAGGCTGAAAACTGCTTTCCCTTCACTAACTAGTGTGAGCCTAAAGTTTCTGCAAGCAGGGGAGGCTCTTAGAGTCAGCTCTCGAGGCTGCTTTGTATCACTACATGACAGGAAAGTGGCTATAAAGACTGCAGAATGGACACTTACGTGCTTTATTTGACCTTTAGATATGGTTCCCCATCAGGAAGGAGACCCTTCAAAGGTAGCAAGGAGACAAAATCAACAGGATGAAATCTCTAACTACTGGCAATCATCTAGAGTGAAGTTCAACACATCTGAGATCTTTTTTTTCCAATAGTATCTGTACCAGCCAGTGAAAGCATGAGATTTAAACCCTAACATTTAAATTGCTAGATATAGGAACAAAAGAATTGACAAAAAAATCCCAATGAGGAATCTATCTTGATTATTTCCCACCCTGAAACTTTTTTGGGAATCACGACTGTCATTTGGAACTACAGTCACAGTCCTGTAAACAGGTTCACTTGTGACTGGTGATGATACCTCTAGGGACTTCCAGTAAATCCTATAAAGTCCTCAGAGAGGCAGAATTACTCATGTGCATAATTATCTGAGGGGCAGATAATTATCTAATAGTAGTTTTTTTCAGTCAAGTTTTAGAGCAGTAATTTATAATAGTAACAGTGTATTCCTTTTAGTGGAATATTATTGCAATTGGCCTAATATGTGTTTTTTATCTTTTATCTCCTGAGGCCTGAGGGATGGAGGAGGGAGGAAGGAGAGGGCAGAAAAACAGTAAACTGGTGACTGCTGTTATCTTTGACATGCTGTGAATAGACAGGATATTAGACTAATACCCACAAAATCACAGATAAATGATTATCTTGTCTTGATTACTCCTGCCCTTTAACAGGCTCCTCTTTTTAGCCAAAGACATTAGTTCTAATTTATTTGACACAAATTTCAAGGCCTTCTGCCAAGAGGAGAGCAAAAGCTTCATGAAAATGTTCTTAGCATAAATTTGGGACATCACTTGTAAAATGAGTCCATAAAAAGAAAGAAAGGTCTTTCTGCTGAAACCAGAGGATCTCCCAACTTAAAGCAGTTCTGGTTTCTATATTTTACCATGTATTTATAATAAAGACTTAACTCACCTTTGATGTGAACTTCCTAGCAAAAGCTGAGGCTTAGAGACTGTCTATATTATAAGCACTTAATCATAAAGTACAGGAGAGCACACTTCATACCTTCATATGATTTATTTCCTTACAGAATAACCTTTAGGAACAAGAAGCCTTTCATTTTTCTGTTGTGTTTCTGTGCTAATTAATTTTCAAGAAGAGTCAACACTTTATTTCAGCTGCCAGGGAAATTATTTGCCTTGCCGTAGGAAAATGCATCACTGTATTATGAACCTCACTTGCTATTGGCACTCTTCCTAACAGCCGGGATGTCGGTGAATAATGTCAGTGTTACTTTGTTATGTGTATTTTAAGAAGCACTTTCTTTTAACTTTTTGGGTCCATTTCTGCTGAGTGATATGTGCTATCACTTTTACAGTTACACAGGTTTAACTTGGAGCAGTTAATTTGGCTTGAGTTTTGTTTCTTTGGTTTTACCTTTTTGGAACTTCTAATGTCAAGTACGTAAGAACCGAATGCATTAGAAAGTATATTCTGGCCTTCTTATTACCAAGAGTCCCTGGGTGAGGAGGAAGGTATATGCAGGGGGACTCTCCAGTCTAGTGGTGAATTTGCAGTTACTGCAGTTATCATTTTCATCTTTGTTTGGCAGGTTCTGGTTTGTGTCATTCCTAGGCAGCTTTGTGTGTAATGAGGCTATTGTTCAATAACAGGAAGCCACATTTTTAATCCTTCTGCCATAGCTTGTTTGGGCCCTGGTACCTGTAGTCCTTCTCATATTCAACCCACACTAAATTTCATCTTAGAATTATGGAATAATTTGTGTTGGGAGACACCTCAGCTCTAAGCAGGGCTAACTTCAAGGTTATGTCGTGTTGATCGTGGTCTTGTCTGGCTGAATTTAACCAGCTCCAGTATCTAGTTTTAGAAAGACAAAAGCAGGAATTCTTCCAAAGGCACAGCTTAAAGAGACATAGTTGCTACTTCAAGACAAGTAATTCATTACAGTATGATTTCTGCATACATACAGTTCAGAGTAGGGCCAAATCAATAATGACAAGCACTTTAATTAATAGTTAATTAATCTGAGTATTTCTCAAATACTTGAAATTTACTAAAGATCTAGAAGGAAAAGAGTGAATGAACATTATTAGTTGAGTAAGAAGTTTCGAGTACTCTTCCTTTTTTTAGGCCTTCATTCAGAAGAAGCACTCATGAATATTCCCATCAAAGTGGTCTTTTCTCCAGAAATGATAAAATATATTTCTACTCTAGCCTTGATTCTGAAAAGACGTAGATGTCTGATTAAATTCAGGGATTGGAAGTAGTACCACTGAAATAATCCAGCTCCTAAAATTCCCTGTGAAATTAAGGAAATAATTTTGAAACCCTTAAATATAATTTCTACTTTTATTCATGGAAGGTAAGAATGATCTGTTTAGAAGATAACAGAAGAGAAAAGTAGAGAGAGAGATATTAATTCTTATTTTCTAAATAATGTAATTTTCTTTACATAGAGTATGACATTTTCATCAGACTTCTGATACAAAGACCAAATTTAGGTACCCATAAATTTGGTATCATTTTTGCATGGACCCAGATCCTCACTTGCTTACCCATTGAAATTTCCATTCATCTAAGTGGAAGTTCTCTGTGCTTAAGGAGTAAAAAGTAACTGAAGAGTTATTTTCAGAAAAAAATCTATTTAATATTTAACTCAAGTATTTATTAGTAAGAGAGGAAATTTACTGCAAATGCTAACAATTACATGTCAACACTGAGACTTGTCATAGTTAATGACTGGATTTTTTGTAGACAATTGTTTAAAAACCTTGTGCAATAGGAAGCAAGAGGGTTTGGAATAATATTATTTATTTGGATTAAATACCACATAAGTGAGATTTGCCTGAAGTAAAATTACACTGAATAGAAAATAGAAGCTGAACTGATTGACTTTAATAAATCTAAAGGTTGAACAATCAAACCTTAACCGAAGAATACAGAGGAAACATTCATCCGGTTCTTTGTTAGAGATTCTTTTTAGAAATTTGCCAGAATAGTCATAATAAGAGGTGTAATTAAGCAATCAGCCTTTTCAGAGATACATCTGTAATAACTGCCAACAATGAAGTGTCTTATTGTGGATTATGCTTCATGTAATTTAAGAAAAACAACTGTAATTGTAAGTAAAGCTTATGGCATCATACCTAATGTTTACACAGGTGTGATGTTATAACTTATCAGACTGAAAGCTTTCTTTAACACAAGAACAGTATAAAAATACCTTACAACATTGCCAGAAGTATTTGGATGGTTAACAAACAAGTGTATTCACCTGTTCAGAAACAGCTCTGCCTGCATGCTCTGCATGCAATGTCTGCGCTCCATCGCTTAAATCAAAGTGCTTTGAGTATGGAGGTAAAGTTAAGCCTTTTTGGACTCTTCTGGCTGGTCAGTTTTGCATTATTGAAGAATCTGCTGCCACTGGGTCCCAAATAGGTGCATGGCCCATGGAGCCTATGGTGTGAGCAGCCAGCCCACATTGTCTGCTTTTGTTCCATTGTTTCTGGGCAGGGGGAAGTGTTGCTGTTGAAGGAGCTGATGCTGATCGCATGCAGGGCCCCAGCTAGTAGCTGGGAGCAGCAGTAGCCACTGGCATTGCCAGATACACTGAGAGGCTGCCACCGCTCTGGGAAGGTCTGGGAAGTGCCCGGCTGGGCCAGGCAGAAGAGGGTGGCAGCAGCTCAGGAGGGGTTTTCCAAACAGTTATAGCTCTCATCTATCCTTGTTGGTGTGGCCTGGAACTAGTAAGAAGCTGGTTTAGGGTGAAGAGTGCTGGGCTGTCATGCAACCACTCAGTCACATCCCATTTCCCACCAACAAACAGCACCCACTTAGTTCCCTCCTTCCACACTCAGCTTTTCTGGTTTGTGGTACACTTGATATAAAGAATACCTCACTGGCATCCTTCCATCTTGCTTGTAATTGTGTATACTACCTCCTCTCTATTTGTCATCATGAAAATTCCCTGGACAGCAACAACTTTGGTGGGAAATAGTATATTTTTTGCTGCCTCTGGGCCATGCTATAGAGCAGTTTTGAGCTTCCATTCCCATCTACAGTGGAAGAGCCTAGAGACATAAAAGGACATCTAGAAATATGTTCTTTGCCTGTGTATATTAGCAGCAAGGGAGCAGAGGACTATACTTTTGGAATCAATATTTAAGAGAATCTCATTCACTGGCTAGTGCTGAAGCAACGTAGCTTGGTTTTTAGTCTATTGACATACCATCCTTTTTAGAGGTAAAGCCCGGTAATAGCGGCAATTACAGTAACTGTTCTTGCATTGGGAAATTTTAATTGTTGCAGGACCCTGGCATTGATATTGTTGGCAATCATTCAACTGTCCCACAAAGGTAATATAAGATATGCTAAGACAAGATATGCTCCTCTTCTCATTTCCAGAAATAAAATGTGGAGCTCAATACTTGTAATATTTCCAGGAAAAAATTATTATAAAACACTAAATTAGGCACTCTGACATTATACATTCTTGACTTCCAGTCAAGGTTGGCTGCACCTGATCTATGGCACTAAATCCAAATGTGTAAACCCATGAAGAAAACAAAGATTTTACTATTATCTTTATTTTATGTGCAAACTTTAGCCCAGATTCTCAGCTACTGTACTTTAACTACTTCTCCCTCAATACAGATTTACTGTTGATACCACTTTAGGACTATGTCATTATTTTAAAATGTGTTCTCAGGGGTTTTTTGTTGCTTTATTTTTTATTTCTAAATGCAGGAAAGAATGGAACAGACTTATGGGGGGGAAGCGTTGAAGTCCATTCTGATATTTTGTTACTTGTGTCTGAAGCTCTTTTCTTCCATCTTTAAAAATCCATTTTTTATTTTGTAAATTTCATATCTTAAATATGATAGTATCGTTGGACAAAGATTGAGCAAGGTAAACACTCCTATGTACTAATACACACACACAGAGGGAGGATTAAGTATTTGCAGTCTTCCAGCCTGTTACCTCTTTGCTGTCTGGTCACCACTACACCCAGCTTAGATTAATTCTGAGAAGAGGTGCAATTATAATGGGAAATGATACATCTGGTAGCAGTAGGATTGTGTATTTAAGGACTACTTTTGTTTATGGTACAGCAGAACTGGACTGATCAGGGAAAATTGTGAAGGACTGGCTAGATTATTTAGCACTTTTCTTTTGAAGTTATTTCTCTGTTGATATTTTATCTGGGAGTCCAAATCACAGATTAAGAACCAAATGATGTACAAACACAAAACAAAGCTGCTATTTTTGCCAAAAAAAAGGTTTACAAGACAAATTAGGTACATTCCCCTTGCAAATGCCAAACTGACAGTTAAAACCTCAGTAGTAAAGACCAGTTCTATTTTGATCTTCCCAGAATCATCTTTGTGAACAACATGTGGTGAATGGTTAGAACTGACTGAAAAAAAAAAAGATTAAATACATGGCATTGCATCCCTTTTAATGTGTTGGTTGTTCACTTGCACCTACTCGGGCAACTAAATCTGATAATTTCTCAGTGCTCCTGAAAACTCCTGGAGCACCAGCCTGTTATTGTGGATGATCGGAATCTATCATGTTGTAAGGGTGGCACATGTTCCTAATGTTAGAGTGAGCAAGAAAGGGATCTAAGATTTCATTACTTCAGCCCATTTTCTCCATGTTCTCAACATAGCTTAGAGGAGTTCAGGGAAACTTAGTGGGGCCCTGAATCTAACGTGCAGTCTGTATTCCTAAACTTGGAGAGTCTCTCTTGGTGGGAAAAGGAGGTGAGAAACTGGAAACTACCTACAAAAATGTTAATAAAATTGTGGAAAGAAATAATTTGTTGTGCATATGTTGTTGTATGTTCTTTTAAAATATTTTAATAACAACTAATTGGCCAGTTAAATTAATATGGGTATATGGAGCCAAAAAATTCCAGGCATGTGAAAATAAGCAGTTTAACTACATCATGCTGAAGTGAAGAAAGAGCAACTTGCTGCACACCACAAACTATGCAAATGCCAACAGTAACAGAAAATGTGCGTAAATGGAACATGAATAAAGGATGATAAACAGTAATTTTTTAAAAATGTATTGTCTACAGTGTTCTGTTTCAATATTAGGTTAATTGAATGTGAAATGTTAGTTTGAAGGAAAAAAGTGATAAAGATTCACAAATCCTGAAGGTAAGTGAGTTAAGGAATACTGGCATAACTGTAAAATAAATTTGACCCAAGAGCATGCAGATAATCATAAGCTCCTTTATCTTCTGGACCTTTGGGTTTAGTGCTTTATTTTTTATTTTACTGTTTGAAAAAATAGATTTTAGAGATTTACATACTTGCCACAGAATAGTATCTTAAACATGTCTGGATAAAATTATGACTTAGAGGAATTCAGCCATGATAGCCCTTATATTGAAGAACCTGCCATAACAAATTTTAATTCATAATTGTTATTGAATAGCAAAGACAGATTTAATTATCTCCATTATTGACCTGTTCTAAGCAAGTACTTTATGTTATAAATCCACACATTATTGCCAAAGAGCAGGGTGAATGCATAAATTCTCTGCCAGTTCTCTCAGCAGGTTCTTTATGCCACAGGAAAACTTCTAAAGGAATAAAATATGTCCAGCTTCCTCCAGCTCACCTAGCTATAATGCAGACACATATTTGTCAGGATTGCAGGCTCCCAATAAAATAAAATTATTATTTGGGGATTCATGAGAGTTAAACAAGTAAAAAACTCAAATATTGTATAAGCCTGATTAAAAATTCAATGGTGAAAAGGTGTTTTTGATTGATTGTAGCACTGGACATCAATTACACAGAAATCCTTCAGCATCTCTGCCGTTCAAACCCATCTGTTCCACAGTCATCTAAAGGAGTGATGACACTGTGTGAAAATAAGTAAAATGTGGGATTCTTTTTTTTTGCTGAAGAAAAGGGGGATATAATAGCAACGATGACCTTGGTACAGGACATTTCCTGGGGAATTGATGACCGCCGTGGACCATCAACTCTCTCAGCTAGTCATTAATTCCCAGGAAATGCCCTGTGTCTGCCTTGTTATTGCTTAATTCAATTATTTGTGGTTGTGGCATTTATTCTGTGAATATTTTATTGCTCAATCTGCTCTCTGTCTTACCTCTGCTTCTCTTAAAGTCCATCTCACTGGTGCAGACTGGCTCAGCTCAAGAGCACCTCACATTTACCAAAAGATACTACGGTTTACACATTTCTGTGTGCCTACTATTTCATTAAGATACGATAGCTAGAATGGAGTAATAAAAAGTGTACTTTTCTATCTATCTTAGGAATTTCATAAATTGTGATTACCGAACAATGTAGGGAATCAGGTTTTACTGGGCATATACGCTGCATATATACAAGCACCATAACAAAAACAATTGATCCTGCTACTTGAAGTGTCATCATTATGCTGAGAGATTTTTAGGTATGCCAGATGGTAGGATGCTACAATAAAGGTAGCAAATAGGATGGTGTGATTACTTTTTGTTAGTTTGTTTTTTTTTTTCTCCTGCCTTGTATCATTCTTGTTCTTATTTCTTGTTCTGAGGGTGCAGCATGGCAAGAATTTTACCATCAGCCTTGTTGTTCCTTCCTCAATACTGCACCTCAGTGTTCATTCCTCCCTTTATTTCTGGAAGTGGGACTGTTCTGCAGGAAGCTAAAAAGATAAGGGAGCTGGATTTTAAAATCTTATAGAAAAAGCAAGACTAGTTTTAACCCCTGAAAACCATTTCACCAAGCAGCCACACAAATAGTTGTACCAGCACAACAGAGGGACTTGTCTGGAGCCAAGAAGGAGCGCTGAGGCTTAGCCAGCCTGCCACAGAAAGAAACACTCTTCTAATTACAGTCTGAGAGTTGTATTCTCTTCTACACTAAAGGCCTTCACAGCACTTTGGCTGTTTGAAGGAGCCATTAAATAAGTCTAAATATAATCTATGTTTATGTTACTACTAACATCGGAGGAAGAGGACGTTTCTGAAGCAGTTGAAAAACATGGGTATACAAATAGAAATTGCTAGACAACATCTGATCATTCAATCACAAGGTATGCACAGAGGTCCATGAGATCAGATGGGATGTATATGAGAGTGCTGAAGGAGTCAGCCAGTGTCATCACGACAAGGCAGCGCCATCTTTTAAAGCTCATGGTAATTGAGCAAGGTTAATAAAAACTGGAATAAAGTTAAGGGGAACTGGAAGAAAGCTGACAAGAACCCCATGAAGTTTGACCAGAGCGAGTGCAAAACCTTGCGTCTGTTACAGCGTAACTGCTCACACCAGTACAGGCTGGGGACAAACTGGTAAACAGCTCTGCAGAAAAGGATCTGCAAGTCATGGTGGACAGCAAGTTGAATATGAGTCAGCAGAGCAGCAGCAAGGAAGAAGCATAGATCAGCTGCATCCTAGTCTGTATTACAAAGATTGCATCCAGAAGATCTAGAGAATTTCTCCTTCCCCACTATTTGATGCTTGTGGAGACTGCATCTGGAGTGCTTTGTCCAGTTCTGGTGTCCCCAGTATAATAAAAATATTGACTTATTTGAGCCAATCTAGTGGAGGCACCAAAATGTTCTCGAATTGGAGCTTTTGACATGTGAGGGCACGGTGAGAGATCTGGGTTTATTCAGTCTGGAGAAAGCTAAAGGGAGACCCTACTGCAGTTTGCAACTGCATTGATCAGAGGATGCAGATAAAAGAGCCGGAAGCTTCTCAGAGGTACACCATGACAGTCCAGAGGCCACAGATACAAGTTAAAACATGGTAAATTCTGATTAGAAATACAGATAATTATTATATTGTGTGGGTGGTCAAATACCGGAGCATTCTGCCCAGAGAGGTTGCGGAGTCTCCATCCTTGTAGGTGTTCAAGGCTCAACAGGATAAGACACTGAGCAACCTTTATCAAATTAGACCTGCTTTGAGCAGGGGGTTAGACTATATGACCTCAGGTGGTTCCTCTTAACTTAAATTATTCTGTGAGTCTACGATCCCAAAACTATATTTGAAATAACATGAGGATGTTTCAAGCACAGGTACCTCAATGGTATGGATATAACTCTCTATCACTGGGTTAGAGTATCTCTTTCCTTTTTTTTTCACTAAAAGGCCATCCCCAGGGAGCAAATCTTGGAGTATAACATTTCCATGAAGTTCTGTGTTATCAACAGTTAAAAGTTCATGTTAACGCAGTTTAACTGCTTAAAGACAGCTACCCTTGTATAGCTAGTAATTAAACATATTGCCTGTAGTGGGTCGGCATGTTGGTGTGCCACGTACTATAAGATGGAAAAAGTAGTAATGTTTTATATTTGCATTTCTGCAATGCTAGTAGCCTTCAGAATCATAAGATTCAAAACAAGATTTTTGGAAATGTGACAAGAATTGTTTTTGCTTTCTTCTTGATATCATTATCATACACAAGAAAATGCAGGAGTTATTTGCTAGGAGGTAACGTTGCTTTACATCAAGAGTGAATAGTGTTATAGCACCTAATTTCCTTGAGATCCTTTGAAATAGTGCCTAGCCTACATTTTTTCCATATTCTATTGTTTTCTTGCTACAGGCAACCCAGGTGATGGTCCTTACCCCTCCCACGCAACCTTTCATGTTCAGAGGAGTCAGTGAACTAGCTGCAAGTCGCATGAGAAATTCTGTAAACCCTATGCATTTTTATAGATACAACCCTTATCTTTCTCATAACTTGATGAGTGATAGATCCAAGGATGATTGTCTGGGCCATTCCCTTTGATGCAATTAGACAGACAGATACCACAGGGATGTGTGATTGAGCTCATTCCTACAAAATCTCTGTTCTGTCCATTGAATGTTTATAATCTCCATTCTGCTCATTTCATTTCAGTTTTTCATTAATACCACTGCAGAGGCCATGAATCTAAAGTATAGGATTGGCACTCAGAAGATTTATACTCTGGTCCCAACTCTGTAACTGATTTGTGTGTGAATTCTTGCAACTCACTATGTATTACTCAGTTTTCTAACTTGAAAAAAATAGAAAACCAAGCATTTCTCATCCACTTTTAAGCTATACTGTACTCTACTGGTGATTTTTTTCCCAGTTTTTGAAATGTGGTTATTGTTTATAGACAACAAGTAGGAAGGATAAACATATGAAGATGCCATTGTCAGAACCAGTTTGTGGCTCTGCTTCTCAAAGTGTTCAAAAATAAATGTAAAAGGCATGTGTAAGTCAAGATGAAGTTTTAGACACAGGCAGACACAAGACTGCCTGTACACACATAAATGAAATAGTTCCAAAATTCTTAAATGCTGCACTCCTTTGATAGGATAACCATAGCTAATGTTGTGTCAGGGTTTCCACTATAAACCCTCTCTTTTATAACTAGGCAATAAAATTTTACCCCAGGCATGAAGTACCAGGTCTCAGCAGAGCAGCTGACGTTTTTATATGTACACGTTTTCACACACATAAAAAAAATCAGTTTAGCTACTTTAATACATGTGAGTATAGCGAATATAAAAAAGTTTAAGATACTTTTCAGTTGAACATATATAATGTACATACACACATGCACATATACACATGTATAACACCAAACAGCTTCTTCTCGTTACTGAAAGGGCACTGGAGAAATATAATACAGACTCTTCAACTAGAAAACATGCATTCATTACTTATATCTAAAGAAATAATTGTATATGACCAGATATTTGATTGAAAGTTGCTTTGTTCAAGGAAATATGAGCCCTCCCACGTGGCTTTACCTCCCACGCCACCAGCAGTCCCCTCACCCCCGACATGATACACTTCATTAAACACAGAAGTGCTTTGTTGCATTAGGGGGTTTAAAAGAAGTGGAAAGGTAAGCTCCCTGCACTTCCTATGAGAAATGAACATCGACTTCCTCTGAAGAAAATGTAAATGGATTTGCTTAATTGGACTTGGGGCACTGGAGCAATTAATAATAGATTGTGTCATAGAAAGGGCTTTGTTTATATTTAAAGCAATAAATTACAAGTATTAAGTTTATATTTATTCCAAGTTAAACTCATTTGTAATTGACATGTTACTTAGCCCAAGGCTTTTAAGATCTTTTAGTATAATTAAATTAATAGAGAGTTATAGATCACTGCATGATAAACAAACAGCACGGACTTTAATATGACAGATATACAGAGAACAGGCCATGTAAGTAGATCATTATTATCGGTTTTACCTTCAGCAAAAATACAACTGAAATAGCGGCAAAAGATTCAGTGCAAACAACGGTAAGTGCAAGGGATGGTTTGTAACAAATTTTCTTTTCCTTTCCTAACTTGATGGTTAAAAAACATATTTACCAGCATGAGGGAATATTAGTCAATAAAGTAAGCTTTCCTATCCCACCACTCCATCATAGTTTTGTTTCTTCCACTCTCACACCAAATATTTTGGATTACATTTTCAAAGGGGTCACACCGTGCAAGGAGTCACTGAAACTTTGTACACTTGATTTCCAAGGGATCCTTCCAGCCCTTTGGCCCTCCACATGATAAAGTTAAGTATACCATACCCGACAGACCCTTGTTGAAACAGTTAGTAAAGTCTCTAAGAGCTGTCATAGAGACCAGTGATGAAGATCCCACACATGCCTTGGCAACTTTTTTTGACATTTAATAATCCTGGTTTTTGATATCTAGCCAAAACCACTTGGTAAATAGAGCCTGTTTCTTCCTCTTTACTGTGGCCATGGAGAAAAGACAATTCTCTTTCTCTTCCAGCAGCCTTTTAAGACCGGTATGAGTCAAATACTCTCCCCGTTCTTCTTTTCTGTGCATTACACACATTAAAGAGCAGATTGCTCAGCCTGTCTGCACAGGAGCTGCTTTTCAGATCTCTGACCATTCTTTTTTTCTCCTGTGGGTTCTCCCACACCTCTGTTGAAATACCCCATGCAGTACTCCTCCTGAACTCTTGCAAATGCTGAGCAGAGCAGAAAGATATACCATATGTTTATTCGCTTTGCTTCTTTTAATCTTCCCAGGATAGTGCTTATCTTCTTCTCAACAGCATGACATTATTGACTTGTGTTCCACTTGTGATCTACTAATGCCTTTAAATCCCTGTCTACTGGCCTGTTTCTCAGCCAGTTTTTCTAGACCCTGAGTTTGTGTGGCTGATTAGGCCTGTCTACCTGCACTGTTTCACTTGTGCCTCTTGAACTGCATTTTGGTTTTCCTCAGACTATGCTTTCAATCTGTCAAGATCCTTTTGAACTGAAATCCCATCCATCAGTATAATGCAGTGCCTTCCATCTCAGCACCACCTACAGATTTAATTACCACTCCCTCTCCCTTCCTATCGTTCAGGTCATTAATGAAAACACGGAATAATGCCAGATCCCCAACAGTCATATGGAGAATCAGACCCAGTGCTTCCTTTCATTTTAGGAGTAGCCCATTAATAAATACTACTTATCAATGATTTTCCTATTGGTTTTACACTATCCTAAAGTACACTTAATAAGACACTGTTTCCTTATAAGAATATAATGAGATACAGTATCAGAGTCAAGATTTTAGTAAGTCTAAAGTCAAGATATAGATGACATTTTCTTCTTCTCCTCTGTCCATAATGCATCTTTGTTATAGAATAAAATTGCATGGGCTTGACATGATTTGCACTTAAGTAACCCATGTTGACATGTTGACTGCTACTCATGTCCTGGCTTTTTTATACCTGAACAGTTTGATTAGTTATTCCAGTAGTTTTTTTTGAGTTCAACAATCCATAACGGTCTAGGATTCCTCCCCGCCCCCCCTCCCCCCCCCCCATTTTTAAAGATATGTACCATGTTTCTTCTTTTTCCTTTGTTTCATACCACATCTGCCCTTGTAAGATCTCAAAAGTAAATGAAGCAACCCCAGAAGTGGTATTTTGAGTTCCTTAAATATGCTGGGATGAGACATTTTAAGACGAGTATATTTAAAAACAGTCATATTCTCTGACCTATTCCTTCTGTATGCCTTGGCCTTCTGGGTTAGTCAAATTACTCCTTTCAGTCCCTTAGCTGACCTCTTTCCCCTCTGCTATCAAGGACACTGCAGTATTCTCTCAGCTTCCCTCTCAAACCCATTAGAAGGCCAGAAACTGATGGTCTTCAAAACCTTTCTGCTGTGAGTAGAGCTTATGCTAACTGCTTGTGTTAGAATAGAGCTGTTCTTTTGGGATACTTTACCTTTGTCACCACCTTCTGTAGAATGGAGACAAAGGAATAATTTGCTAACATTCAAGGTCAGTGTTTGAGTTAAACATTCCCTCTGCTCCATGGTAAAGCAAAAAATTCACGAATTTTCTTGACAATGTCTCCCTTCCCAAGAGTTAAAAATGTATATGTTGTTTTCTTCTCTCATTCCTCATCAGCTTTTCTCCTTTCCAGCTTGTCTTACTTTTTGTAAATGAAAGCTATCTTATTCCACATTGAGCTAAAATCCATTTCTTGTTTACCAGTTCTATTCTTACACACAAATGTAGGTATGTGTAATGATATAGACACAGAGATATATATACACCTGTATGTGTATATTTGTAAATATATAGTTTTACATATATACACACACATATATTTACTTTCATATATATTTATATAAATCCTTATGTTGTCCTGTTTTTCTTTTCTAAACTCTCCTTTGTACAGCTTGCCCCATATTAATAATCCTTGGATATTTCTACTCTGGATGTTAGTTTAATTGTGCTGCAGTCTGTATTATTCGCTGTGCGATGTGAGTACATCATCATTTTCTGAAATAATCCCAGAGTTGAGAAAGTCCTTCTCTTTTCTGGTACCTGGTGTCCCAAGGAATGATCATTCAAGGAAGAGAAAATAACCTTTCTGTGTTGTTGCTCTTTCCAATCAGCTGATTGATTCCAAATAACAGATATCATATAATATTACTTTTTATCAGCCTCATTTGTGTGGATCCGTGCATTGTGCCATTTGTATGTTTGGAGTTTTTTTATTCAATAGGTAGCTAATGGTACATTTGTACTCATACAAATCTTTTGTGTGGTCATCCCTGTTCATAATTTTTAACTGAGACTCACTGAAATTTTATCAGTATTATTTATTTTATACATATATCATATCAGATTAGATTAGATTAGATTAATTATATTCTAGAGATCTGTGACTTAAAATGTTATTCCTATTTGATTTAGAACTAGGTATTATAGCACCTTATTGATTTTTGTCATTGACTACGATATATTAAGGTCTATCCATTCTCAGATGTTATGGGACCCTGAGTAGGAAATTTTCTGTATTAGAAAACCGACCTTTTATTTGAGGATGTATGATCAAGAATTTATAGTGAAAGTCTGTGAATGCGGAGACTACTTTCAATATGTAATCACTTTTTGTTTGATCTTTAATGAGAAAAAAAGTCAAATATCAGAGTGACAGTCATCTTAATTTGCTGTGAGAAAATGCTAAGCAATCAGGTAAAATACCTACATTGTCTACCACTAGAAATTAATAGAACAGATTTTTTTTTTTTAATGTAGTTGCAATCATAAAATTCTCTTACAAGAATAACAGTACTGAAACTGAACGTGTGAATATTCGTTTTCTTTGGTTACGAAGCTTTACTAGCAAAGGTGAGAAAAAAAAAAAGAGTTGTAAGAGAGTTATCCATGTAGATTTATCAGTTCCACTCATCAAATTGAACATCCATGTGCACTTTTAATTTTCTTATGCATGGTAACTTTCCTGCACATGATGGTCTCTAAATATCACCAGCCCAGAGAATAAGCACCCCCTTCTGGGATACACTTATGACATTCCAGCATAGATTGTTGTCACATGAAATAATTTCATATAATGAAATTCACAATGAAATTACAGATTAAATTACTTCATGTGTGCCATAGACACCAGTGTAAATTAAATAACCTCTGAATAAAAGAAATCTAGCTTTTTGAAAAAGAAAATCTAATAATAGCAAGGTGCCCTTGTCATGTGCTCAGAAACAGTGGTTTTTTTCCCTTGCTCTATCCCGAAATCTTTTCATTTCTTTACCTGCTATACTTAAGTCACTTATGTTACTGAAATATACTCCAGGCAATCCTTTGCTTTCCAGTCAAGAGAGCTGATAACTGATAGAAATACATTTTTTCACATCATCACCTCTTTAAAAGACAGCTATTACCACAAGTACTAATTCCCTGGTATTTAATTTTCCAAACATCTTTACATTGGTTGTTTGGCTAGCTCACCATTCCTATCTTTTACAACTAAATCATTAGATTTGACTGGTATCTTTCACTGACACGGGCTTAAAAGCAGCCCATGGCTAATTTGGACCTAAATATGCGTTTAGAGTGTAATTTTGGTCTCTCAAGTTTGAAAACTGTAATCTAAATGACTTGGCCAACCTCATCTTGTGATAACTGTTATCTTTTGGGCTTACTAGAATTAGACTGGGAAGGAAAAAACCTGTCTCAGATATTGACCTATCTTGACTCTTTAATTGTGACTGGTAGCTATGCGTAAATCAGTGTCATAACTGAAACTAGTTTCTGAGGGAAATCCTGATCCCTTAAAAGTCACTGAGTTTTGCCCTTTCTGTTTCTTGTGGATAACAACAGCTCATTCTGACTCTCTGAAATGGAGATATAGGCATAGTTGCCCTCTTCAAAAAATGGCCAAGAGACACACACTGTGTCTTCATTCTCATGGTGATCTTGTGTGAAGGCAGGTTCTGACATCACCTGCCAACATGCAGAGCGTGAACTAAATTTTTCAAAATGTCATTAACAGCATCAGGAATGTCTTCTCTTTACTATTGCCAGATAACTTGCTTTAGGGACCTGTGACTTAAAGAGCTGATCACCGCCCTCAGCTCAGCTTGATTCCCACTAAATTATCTATAAAATTTTGATACAAGCAAATATGGGGAAAATGTTTCAGCTGTGATGTTATACATCACTGTGTTCAAATGGAATGATTTGCATTCATGAAAAATCCCATGTAAAACATTAGAGGATTACAGTAGACCACAAAAGTCAAGTAATAAGCTCTCATTCCTACACTGAAATTGCTATGTGCAATTTTCTATTAATATTTTCTCACTGATGTTTTTAATGAAGAGATATTTTTAAAAGCAAGCAGAGAACAAGCAAGAAGATTTTTCAAAGTGTTGCCAATATGCTTCTGACTCCATATTGCAGTAATTTAGTTTTCTAAATAATTCCAGTTGATGTACTCTTTGGAGCAAATCCCTGCAGAGAACAATGGGGTTGATTGTTTTGTTGACTGCAATTGTTTTATGTGTGGGTTGTTCCTCAAACCTCAGTGTTGGGCAGGGAAAGGAGACGTTCAGAGAAGCCCCTCTAATGAATGGGTAACAGATGACTGTAAACCACAGGTATTAGACCTTTTCATCATGGAGCTTTGGTGACTCAAAATGTTAAAAAAGAGACAAAAGAAAAACTGTGAACATAACCTAAAAGCTCAATGATTTCATTGTCTCATATTAGGTCAACCTCAGTTTGGATTTTTAAACATTTTGGAAATGTGGTTGATTTTGCAATGCAGAAATAACTATACAATCTAATATCAAATATACTTTGACATTTTGCAGAAGATATAACTGGCTATGGGGCTTATCAATAGCACAGAGTCTCAGGTTATACAGTGGTGGTTGCAATATTTAGGTTTTTAACCATCATGCCAAGTAGCGAAAATTACTTGATAAAACAAAAAAATTAATTAAAATAATTAATAATTTTTATTTAATAATTTTAATTGATAAAATTATTTAAAAGGAGGAACACACTGCAATGAGAGTTCCCTTAAATACATTCACTCCCATTCACAGCTGTGCTCAGCCTACCCCTTTTGCTTGATTTTCATGCAGCATCTCCCAAAAGCTGTAACAATTCCTCACGTGCTAAAGTATTTAATGAAATTCATGCAGTTCAATATGATCACAGTAGAGCTAATCCAAATATAGTTCTAAGAAATAAGGTAACTTCTCTAGCCAAGTCTTCCCCACACTAAATATAGTATAAAACTTTATAGTCACTGCTACTGGGCGACAATTTTAGTGGAAATAGAGTTATATAGCAAAACGTTCCTGGGATGCTACCCACATTTTGGAACTTTGTTCACAGCTTAAAATTAGCTAGTTTCTACTGTGAAATCCTATTTCTTTGGCAAGCATGTATGTTTCATTTTACCAGAGCCAAATGCAAATCTTAGATTAAAATATGTGGGATATTTGTCCCATTCTGTGCCTGGGAGTGGGGGCAAGCTAAAATCTAGAAGATCCACACAGTACATTATGCTTTACCTGTCTTTCAGGCCTTGAAAACCTGATGAGACCAGCAATACATAGAAATGCCATATCTTATTAGCACACCTGTATGCGCAAAATGACTTTTATTTTTTATGCATTAAATTCAGGCAATATTGAAATGAAGTGTCACTTCAAAAACCAAGGTAATTTATTTTGCAAATGTTGAATCGAAATCTGGGACTTTACGTTCTTTTCTTTCCTCTAAAGCTGCAATTTTCATCAAATAAACAATGAGCCCAAAGAAACCTTTCTCGGTATCTGACATCTAACATCTGTGTCAATCACAGAAAACCCTCTTATGTTTCGTTGCATGGAAGCAAGCACACCCTATCCCCCTCCTAGCTTCAGTGATTAATGAAGTGACTAAAACATTCAAACATCTTAAGGAATTTGGACACCTAATCTCCAGTTATTTTAAGTCAACTGATACGTCCACGAGGGAGCTTTCAGTTCCCTACATGGCCATAACTTACACGTGATCCTTCCCATGTTTTTCTTGATTTCTTTTCCCTGTGAAAACAGAAAGACTAGTAACTGGAGAAAACAGTAGGATTTATAGTGCAATGTTTGAAAGGCTGAAGCACTGCAAGTGTTTCTTTTCTGCTTTTCTCTGTTACTGGCTAATAACTGATAACTGGCAATTTCTGTCCCAGTCTCTATTCGCCCAGCTGCTGTTCTCCTGCCCACTTCCCTGGGACTCTGAAGTGTGCTGTAAAATGTCTGCAGATGGAATTTATTGTTCATATAAAGAAGTACCCTAATTTTCTTTACTGCAGATCACACAGCCATTTATTTTTACAGATCTGGGCTTTGTTTTTCATCTTTTGCATTCTCTTGTTGTTCCCAGTACATCAGTGGTGACTTCTGCACCTGGACTCCCGGTGTTATGACTGCCGTTCTCTGTAGTGGACCTGTTTCTCCCATTCCAGAAGGACTATATCACTGATTAGCTCCACTGACTAGGAGCCCACATAGACTCATTAATTTGCTTCAGTAACACAGGCAGGTCTTCTCTGTTTGCATTTTTAAAGTCTATGTATACAAAATATACAAAGGAATCTCTTCACCTGTGTTGAATACCTGGCAGGAAGACCAAGCAACACTGAGAGCTTTGTATACCGTTTTGCCTTTATGACATACAGGACTTACACATCAGCATTGTTCATCCTGCTCTTGACTGGTTGTTGAATAATATTTAATATTAGGACAGTAATCAATGTTAGAATTTGAATTTCAAAGCAAATGAAAATGACCATCACCATATCCTGTTGGATGTCAGTGTGTCGTTATTTCCCTGGGAATTACAGACATTCATGATTTCCAGAGTAAGCTTGGTCTGTGCAGTCACAAGCCAAGCAATGTCATAGTAAATTCACACTTTGCTGTGTATAGCTGTATTTTCTTTCCTGCAGTTGCAGCCATTGTCTTCACAAGGTACCAATTAGAAGTACAATGCTCATGCCACCGGGGGTGGGCTCACACCAGCAGTTTGGGGAACAAAGCAGCATCAGGAGCAATTTTGCAGGTCTCAGACTGGCAGGAGGACTCAGCAGTTGCCTCTTTTTTCAGCCACTTTATCGCCCCTGCTCAGTTGGCCATGGCAGGGTAAGGCATTTGGATACTTGTCTGTCTGTTGCTCCTTCTGAGATGCCATATGCACTTATATATAGGGATAGCATCCTGATCCTTCCTTTTTCTTCCACTTTCCCCTTCCTTCTCTTCCCCTGTACCTTACATTCCCACACAGCCATACAGAGTCTTGCCTTATAAGAATATTATATCATTACATTAAAATTATTTCCCTTTGGAATCATGCCATTAATTCTTACATCCTGTAATTTACAATAAAATAATGCTCTGACTCCTGAATCTTTAAACAAAAGGGATATCAGTGCTCTGCAGAGAAGGGCTGTTGGAAGCAGAAATAGAAACTCCCCATCCTAAAGCTTAATTACAGATTTTATTTGTACAATGAAGAGTAAGATTTCAGTAGTTCTCTATTTGTTCAGAATCTCTTTATACAGGTTTTCACAGCAAATTAATTTGTATAACACAGGAGGATTTTGCTACAGTTGTGACTAGACTAATGTCATTTTGGATAATCTTCATAATGTCTAAAACTTCACTATCTCCCTGAACAGCAGAAGCAGCAGGAAGAAGAGAAACATCTCTCCCTGTGGCTTATGGCATTATTTGCACTGGTCATATTAAGCACCACAAATAATTTATTTGGTGAAAATAGCCCTTTCTGTTCAAGAGGTCAGAAAATAAAACTTTCATGTCTATGGCCTTGCGTTTAGGACACTCTCCCAGAAGGGAAGAACAGGATAAAAAGGTGTAAAGAGACATAAAAATTAGAACTGCACCGCTTGGCAAAGCATTTGGTAAAGAATATACTGTAAAGAGGTCTGGATCAGTTACACATCAAGTATTTCATAGAGTGAGCATTCATACTAAGAACTCATTTGATGGCTTAAGGCACACATTCTGTTCGCTAAATTGGATAACATAACCTTTACCAATTAATTCCACTTTCAGCTGAATTAAATAATTGGCACCAAAAGGTACTTTACCAATAAAACCACTAGGCTATATTGTGACCCAGCTCTGTGGGAAGGTTTCAGCTGTTTTTCATTTTATTAGTTGCAGATATCTATTGGAGGAACTATCAACTTCATGGTCTATCCTTCTTTGAGTGAGAGATTGGCTCAGCAACCTCCTAAGCTTCCTTCCAGTCTGAAGTATCCTATGACACTATAAGCCTGTAATAGAATATTATTCTCCTATATTCATTGTAGAATATACTAATAATGTATTTTTATATAGAGATAAATACATTCTATAACAGTAGCTATCCTATATTCATGTTTTACTAACTGTTGTTCACAGATTCTGCAGCATTCATGAAAAAATAGCTAAGAAAAGTAAGTCTTTAATCAGCAGACTTATTTGCCTGTACAAGGGTCTTTATCCATACTGAGAATTTGTTAAAGGCCTGCGACAAGGTTTAAAAATAATGAATTATATCAATCCTGTAGCTTTTAAAAGTAATCTCTGGTAACTGCTTGAGGATTTAAATAGCTTGTTAGGTTATCAAGATTTTTAGAGAGTGGAAATAACCTTCTGCACCCAAACACTGAAGTATCATTTATTTTTAAATACATATAATTGAGGTCATCATAAGAAGCGCTCTGCCTACTGGGAGCTTCTCAATGCCTCTGAGATTGGTGGCTAAGCAAGACATTTACTGAAAATTAAGTCTAAATCATCAAGGCTTTTTTAGAAATTGTTTCAACATTGCCTCTCATGCTTATCTATTACTGATTATTTGGTTTAAGCAATTTTTGGCTTTGAGAGGGAACACTGATATTGTAATTTTAGAGAGTTCCGAAGCACTGCAGTTCTTTTCAAGCCCACAAAGCTAGGTGGTTTTTTTTTCCCCTTTTCCAATCTAAAAAAGCTATTCATCTCTTCCTTTTCTCTTCTGGCCCATCTCTTCTGCGGTAGCTGCAGCGACTGGGATGAAGTTAGAAGAATTTAGCTAACAGAGTTCAACAAGTTTATGGTGTTAACAACAGGAAACCACCGCACTAATCTGCAGATTGCCTGCCTTCACATACAGGGCTATTCATGAATTCGTGCTGCTGTTTTCCTGCATTTCAGAACTTCCATTGTTTTATATGGGAGCTTGGAGGCTGGTTTAATTAAAGAGATCTGAATAGAAGCACAGTATGCCAGATGTACATTATAAATATAGAACAGGTTATGTAATGGTAAACGATCAGGAAATATATGGGAATGGTTTGTGATAACTCATTGTTAACTAAATAGAAATTCTAATTTATTTCACTGTTTTAAACTTACTACTTTCTTTAACTAGCACAAATGAACTTTCTTTGTATTTTCACTTTTTCCTTCTTTTACTACAGCTTTCCCATGGGGAAAGTCTGCTTCAAATTAGTTCATTCTGGTGAACAGGTACTATTCAGTGTGAATAAGGACTGTAGCATTTGGGCTAGATCCACAGTGAGACTAAGACAGGGTATGCTGCTGTAGTTTCTTCTGCCCACAACAGAGGTATCTTAAAGCCGATTCAGCTGCCATCTAATTGGCATAAAGACAGAAAGTATTTTGTTTCAAAATCTAAATTCCCAAGGTCTTCAAAGAATATAAGCTTGCTCCAAAAATATCTGCTTTGCATTATGTTGAGCTTCTCAACTGTATTGTCCCATGATTCACCAGTTAAGTAGTGCCTCTCCTAATTTACTTATGTGGCAAGATCGATAAAGCATTTTTGGCATCCTCTTGTCAGAAAAAACAAAGACAGTGACGTTCTCATTCTTACCTCTTATTATCCTATTCTTTCTTTGCTGGAGCACCCTGAACACAACACTGTAGTTCCCTTTTCAATTCCCCTTACTGAAACTCACTGAAACAGGGCACGTGGAAGCCCCTGGTCCCTGCATTCAGAAGACTGCCTCTTCATCTCACAGGCAAGAAGCATTTTGTGCAACCCTGATTCAGGACATACAGCACTGGCTTTCACTCGGTTAAAAGGTAGAATGAAGCGTATATTCTTCAACTTCCTGGATACTACCGTATAGACAGACCTCAAGCCAGATCTTCGGTTACCACATAAGTGGTGGGCACAGATATGTGTTTCACATATGATTTACTTTTTTATTTGGAAGCTCATGAGCAGCTCATTCAATAGTCAACTATTTTCAGATTTTGGACTATGCTAATTCCCGAATTATGATACTTTTTGCATTTCCTTTTAGACTGTGTGTTCCACTTAGCTAGCAAAGAGGCTTTAAATATTGAAATAACTTTTTATAAGCCACATTTCATATCAAAATTGAAATATTTCTGACAAGAAACATGTTCCTACATATTCATTCAGTGCTTTTCCTGTCTTTTGCCTAATTAACAGTTTCACCTGGCAGACATTTCCAAAGCTGACTGGGCAGGAGGTATAGAACAGGCAAATCCCACTGTTTGCTAATTAATTTCTCTCTTCTTAAGATCACTAACAGAAAAATCAATGGTCATCTAGCACACGTGTCCTTTATAACCTGCCAGTGGTTTAGCATAATTTGTTGAAAGATTACCCAAATAATATTTGCAAAGAGGTCAAGGTATCAAAAAGGTCTTTACAAGCAGAAAAGTAAAGAATATTACAAATATTTCTCTAAGTGTGGAATTTTCTTTCTGAAGAATGTACAGCAAATACACGTCCTAGAGACATGCAGAAAGCTCCCTAATTTTAACCTGCCTTTCAAGGAGTTTCTGCATCAGACAGAACATCTGACTAGCCTGGGAGAGTAGAAATGAGACACATTTCCTCTAGCTTAATCCCCACAACTTACCCTATGATTCCACTTGTAGTAGGTGAAACTGGAATAAACCAGAGCAATAAATTAGCCTGTCACATCTGAATTGTCTTTCTAAATCCATGGCAGGATTGGATGTGACTCAAAGTATAGGCCAATGGGTATGTCTGGGCAGTGATTTTCAATTTTCAGATGTTTGTCTACATCATAGCCCACACATCTAGTACTGCTTACTGCAAGAGATTTTGATGAATGGTATTAAGAAATTTTCATGAGCTTTGGAAAACTGGTCAGGGCTTCTGAAATTAGGCATAAAAACTTGCATTTATTTACGTATGGTCTTTTAATACTACATATATTCAAATTGCTTAAAAACCTCAAGATATCTTTATGTCCTTTTTCTTTTCTCTGAATTATTTCAATGATAAGCTGAGAATTACAAAGGCATAGCCAGAGAGTGCAGAGACGCAGTAAGAAAAGCGAAAGCCCAATTTGAATTGAAACTGGCTGTAGACATAAGAAAGGGTTCTTCAGACATGTCAACCATAAGGAGAAAAAGAAGGAACACATAGGCTCACTGTTAAACAGAAAAGGAGAATCAATTACCAATGATGCAGAAAAGGCAGAGGTCCTCAACACCTTCTTCACCTCTGTCTTTACCAGCACTGTAGGGTCCCAGGCTTTGGGAATGAAACTGCTGATTGAACCAAACACTGACCCACCATTGGTGATGGAAGAGTTAGGATATGAATTACTAAAGGAGCTTGACCCCCACAAATCTATGTGCCCTGACGCCATCCACCCGAGGGTGTTGAGAGAGCTGGCTGACATCATCACAAGGCCACTCTCCGTAATCTTCGAGAAGCCATGGAGAACAGGGGATGTCCCAGAGGACTGGAGGAAGGCAAATGTTACCCCTATCTACAAGAAGGGCTCAAGGGAGAATACAGGTAACTATAGTCCCATCAGCCTTACTTCAGTCCCTGGGAAAGTTATGGAACAAATCCTCCCGGGGGCCATCACAAGTCAGTTGAAGCACGCGATTGGGAAAAGCCAACATGGCTTCACTAAAGGCAGATCGTATTTGACAAACCTGGTGGCCTTCTATGACAAGGTGACTTGCCTGGTTGACATGGGGTGGGTGGTGGACATTATTTACCTGGACTTCTCCAAGGCCTTTGATACGGTCCCCCACAGTCTCCTCCGGGAGAAATTGATGTGTTATGGCCTAGACAACCGGTCTGTGCAGTGGGTGGGGACCTGCCTGACAGGCCGCACCCAAAGGGTGGTGGTAAATAGCTCTTTCTCAAACTGGCAACCTGTCACAAGTGGAGTCCCCCAGGGATCGATATTGGGCACAGTGTTATTCAACATCTTTATAAGTGATCTGGATACCGGCATCAAGTGTAGCCTGATGAAGTTTGCTGATGACACCAAGTTGAGTGGGGAAGCAGACACTCCAGGAGGGAGAACTGCTCTGCAGGGAGATCTGGATAGGCTGGAAGAGTGGGCCAACAAAAACCTGATGAAGTTCAACAAGGACAAGTACAAGATCATGTACCTGGGAAAACAGAATCCAGGAGTGCAGCACGGACTGGGATCCACCTGGCTGGAGAGCAGCTCTGTGGAAAGGGACCTGGGGGTCCTGGTGGACAGGAAGCTCAACATGAGCGAACAGTGTGCTGCTGCAGCCAAAAAGGCCAACAGGGTGCTGGTTTGCATCAAAAAGGGCATCGCCAGCAGAGATAAAGAAGTCATCATCCCACTCTACTCAGCGCTTGTCAGGCCACACCTGGAGTCCTGTGTACAGTTCTGGTCCCGTCTATACAAAAAGGGTGTGGACAGGCTGGAAGGGGTCCAGAGAAGGGCCACCAAGATGATCAAAGGACTGGGAAGCTGCCATACAAGGATAGGCTGGGAGAACTGGGTTTGTTCAGCCTTGAGAAAAGGAGGCTCAGAGGGGATCTCATCACCGTGTACCACTACTTAAGGGGTAGCTACAAAGAAGATGGAGACTCCCAAGGAGTCACATGGGGAGGGCAAGGGGGAATGGCCACAAGTTGCTCTTGGGGAGATTCTGATTGGACATCAGAGGGAAATTTTTCACACTGAGGACAGTCAACCATTGGAATAATCTCCCGAGAGAAGTGGTTGACTCGGCCACGTTGGACACCTTCAAGAGTCGTCTGGACAGGGTGCTGGGCCATCTTGTCTAGACTGTGCTCTTGCCAGAAAGGTTGGACTAGATGATCCCTGAGGTCCCTTCCAACCTGTGATTCTGTGATTCTGTGATTCTGGTAATGTCCCCATCCCATCTATCTATTATAACAGATACAAGGCAAGACTTCTATAAGGCATTCTTGTTCTTTTTGACTCCTCACAAGCACCCAGCAAAAAGGGTGCAAATGATGAATTTGGTATTCACAAAACTATAAATATAATGTTTTGGATAAACACAGTTTCAGTCATGACTCAAGGCATCTGGGAGGTGGGTTGGAACAGCTCTGCCAAAAGAGGCTGCCACCAGTTATAGCAGCCATATTTTAAGGGTCTTGACAAATGATGAATAATGGCCAAGTGGGTCAGAGGATAGGCTATTTCAGCACATTTCTTCTGCAGCCTGAAGCCTCTGCCCATGCTGATATGAACCCTTCAGTGATTATCTGCACTGGCCTTTCCCAGCTGGACCTCTCCTGGAAAATCTGCAGGTGACACCACCTGCTGCCCACACTCCTGACTTGATTTAGATAACTTGAACCATCACTCCCAGAGGTTGCAGGGATGCACGTGTTGCAGTCACCAGCTCTGGGCTTGCAGTGATGTTTCAGAATTTTCTGGGAATTCATTGATGCATGCAAACACTTTCACAGTTGCATGGTTTAGCTTTGCATGCTCTTCTTGTAGGATTTGGTGCCTGACACTGAGTCCATATGCAGGAGGTTGCAGAATATGAACCTGACCATGCCTATGAGACAGGAAAAGAACATCACCTTGTGGCTCTATATTTACTATTATTTTGAATATGGTACTCATTGAAAACAAATCAGAGACTATCACCGTTCCCTGCAACAGCGCACATGGGTAGTTCTTGGTATGTGGCTTCTAGGTCCTGGAAGTAGTGTGCAAGAGTGTTGTGGTCATGTACGACCATGTAAGATTCTTATATTGAAAACCAGAAAAAAGGCAGCTATTTCCACAATGACTGTTGTTGTTTTTTCTTTTTTTAAAGTGGGAACTCTGCTGAGCCCTCCTTCAGCAAACAACAAGAGAAGGCACAGTCCCAGAGCTGCTGAAAACCCATGGTTAGAACAGTCACCGGCGACAGTGGAGACCCTTACTCTAACGTGCATTCTCTCTGTTTTAGAGGACAGATGTGAATCACCATCCTGGGGGAGGATTGTAGACAGTAATCTGCCTCACAGGGACTCTGCCATGTTACATCACTATTTTAACATTCACTGAGACCAACAGGAAAGCTGTTGACTCCACAGTCTTGTAAATTGGATGACTCAGCTGGAATGAGAGAGACTTAGGCATTGAATCCTTGCTCTCCAGATACTCAATGGCGCAGTTCCTGCAGAAGACCCCAAATGCCTACAGCGTTCACCTGATAATGCATAGTCAAGTCTTTGCTCCTGTCATTCCAGTCTACCAGTGCCTCAGGGACCTGCTTTGGTACTTACATACCATTTACTTAGCCAATGAAGAAGGGAGATACACAGCCAAAAGCATTATGGTTCTAGCACTATTGAAGTACTAGTGACAGGACAAGAGGAAATGGCCTCAAGTTGCACCAGGGGAGGTTTAGACTGGGTATTAGGAAATATCACTTCACTGAAAGTGTTGTCAGGGATTGGAACAGGGTGCCCAGGGAAGTGGTTGGGTCACCATCCTCGGGGGCATTTAAAAGACGCGTAGATGTGGTGCTTAGGGACATGGTTTAGTGGTGGACTTTGCAGTATAGGTTTACAGTTGGACTCGATGATCTTATGGGTCTTTTCCAACCTAAATGATTCTATGATGCTATGGTTCTATCTTACAGAGTTTGGTGTTCAAGATACCACAAGTTTTTGGAGCAATTTACACTTACGGTATTGTTATTAACTGAAGTAAAAAATGAAGAAGGAAGTGATTGTACCCCCAGCAATGTCCTCTATATCATGTGATTGTGTAGCCTCATGTCTCACCTACAGCCTAAATATACATTCCTCACAGAGGAACGGCAGCCTATGAGAGGTACCTTGAGGGGGTGATTAGAGCTAAGTGTATATATCTAACATACGCATGCTTCGGGTTCCTAAGAAAACTCAGTAAGATCACAGTCTTACCACACATATCATTTGAAATTGACAGGCACACCACTCTTCTTATAATTAGAAGCTTTGAATGTTAATTTCCCAAATTCCCACATCATCAGGAGGATGAAATTTAATCTCCACATATGTCACAGTGGACTGAGCCAGAGATTTGATATGTTAGGAGAATCCTGGACCTTGTGTATTTTTAGGTGGAAGGAAATGGCAACATTTCAGTGTAACACTGTACTGTGCTTGCCCCTTAGGGGAGGGTTTATACAAAGAGTGCTTCAGTAGCATAGGGTCATTTTTGAAACTGACAGGGCATTGCTTTCTTTAAGGTCACAGCATCTAGCAAGACGCCATAGATAGCAGTGAGTCAGCTCAGCTCAGGAACAAAAGATCCCTAGAATAAGTCAAGTAAATGGTGGCTGATGGATGCTGCAAAACCTGAGACAGGAAAACAGTGAGCTAGTGGGGTATCAAACTAGACAAAAACCTATTGGCTGAGAAACTGTCAAACTCCTAGTTGTCAGTGTGAAACTGAGGACTGCAGATTTAAGTAGGAGCAAAAATGAAGGAATGACTACAAATGAAAAGACGACGCTTTTGGGGTCCATAATAGGAAACTACTGTCACAATGAAATTAAAAAATCCTGAAATATTTGAGCTCTTATTAACAACTTATTAACAACCTCTAATAAGGTGAACCTTTTTTAATTTATTGGGAAAAAAAAGTAGTCATTTTCATGAACTTTCCAGGGAAAAACCAGTATGGTATTTAACCTGCGCCTTGTCAACTCTCCCTACAGAAATTATCTTTCTTCTTTAGGGAGGGAGCACGCTACAGTGGTAAATGACCATGCTATCTTTTTCCACAGTCCCATATGTGAAATAGCTACATTTTTGCCCATGATTAATGAGATAAGTTCAAATAAAGGTTATGTGTTTAAACCTCAGCAGCAGAGTTATGAGACACACATTTAATATTTTTTTCATCAGAAGCTACATGCTGTTCTAATTTGCTGATTGCCAAATTATGTCATCAAGCTAAAGAGGTTTTTTTGTTGATATTCAGCACTACGGAGATGTCTTACTTAAACAGCAAGATAGAGAGAAACTATTAATATGAAGGAAAAACAATGATCTAAACTACAAAATATGGTTATCAGACATAGCCAATAAATCCCTGTATTAAATGAATAAATATGATCTGAGACTACCCATATCATTCTTATACGCAAGACCACAGTTAAATTAATAAATCTCCTACTGGTATACATTTACTGCATAAACAAGCAGTAGGCTAGAGAGGTTATACAATCTTCACCTTTTTGCTTTATTTGGGAGAAAAGTGCATGGGAAGAAATTGGTTTTAAGTTTTTTCTTCTCATTTACTCTCCTGTTTTTTTCTCTCTCACACCAATAGGTATAACCCAATCACTTCAATCTTTTGAAAGGTTTGTCAGTTCATGTCATTTGTTCGGACATCTTGCTACCAGCTGTAGAATGGATACAATTAAAATATGAGGGAAGTGATAAAATTTTCCCTGTAGAGACTAGAGTGCAGCACAAGGGAATCAGCTGAGGGTTTTATAATAGTAATTTTGGCTTGTGCCTGCACTGCAGTCTGCAAGGCTGTGCAGAGGTACTAGAGCAAGATTTAAATGAAGCTCTTGAGCCGTAGCAATACCGAACCTGGTGAGGGCAAGGTGATCGCAGCTCTCCCAGCTGGGTCCTTTCTCACTCCATGTGTTGTCTCCAACTACTGCGATATTTCTGGAAGGACTTCAGTAGAGTTTTCAAGGTTTGTCTTTGTACCAGAACACAGGAAAAATGTATCTGGGGTGCTGATTACCCCATGCAATCCAGAGTCAGAGCTTGGGAATGGGGAAAAAGGGTCACTGAAGAGCATCCTGGTGTCACTCTGACAAAAAGTAATTAGAGCTGAACTGACTAGGGAGAACAGAAAAACTTTAAGCTAATACAAAATTTTCAACCATGAGTCCTTTGGTTTTAACCAAAGAATACTTCCTCTTTCAACAGTTATAAAAAGATTTTTAGGAGTACAAACACAGCAATGACAAATTCATTGGCACTTAACAATTCTGGCTATTCAGTATGAAGCCCTAGCCATAAAAATCAGAAATATAAGGTCTTTGAAACACTGTGTTTTGCACTGTCTTATAGCCTGCGTGTATTTTTTTTTTTAATTACTGCCTTTGCTATGGATGGAGTTAAGTTGCATTACAAACCAATTTTTCTTTGCAGGTCAATGTATCTAAACCTAAATCTCAACTGGAGTTGAAACTATTTGCAAAATTGTCATAGAAAGTTTGTGGAATAACAACCTGAAAACAAAATGTAGTAGAATTTAAAAGGACATCATCCAAGTAGCTTATCACATCTCAGTATCTTTTCAAAAAGGCATGCTTACTCCCCTGAACATACGAGGCAGCTGCATACAAAATATTCTGTAAACCTATAGACATTATATTAAGTTGACCAGTGCTAGAAATCTTCACAAAACAAGGAAAATTAACAAGTTAGACAAAGGCAAAGGGTGACAGTTGGACTTGATGACCCCAGAGGTCTTTTCCAACTTTGATGATTCTATGATTTTTAACACTTGAATATGAAAACTTCAGCAGGTAGAAACATTAAGAACTTAAGTACATATATATATATAAACTTAACTATTGATTCAATTGTGCATTAAACATTGTTGATTCTTAAATGCATTGTCTAGCTTCCCTTGTCAGTCCTTAGAGTCTACTCATTGAATAAGGAATCAGAAGAAAACCAGCAAAAATAGACAAAACACAAGAGCTTAACTTGACAACAGGACTATTCCTATGGATAAAACTATCATAACTTCATAAAACACTAGAATTATTACACAAAGACAGGATTATAGATTAACTCAGGGCATGTGTGAAAATAATAATTCACTGATCTGTAATTTCCAAAATAAGAGAAAACTAAATTAGAATATTTTCTAGATAAAATCCTTTATACATTAAAAAAAGCAAGACTTGAAAAATATCATATATCATCTAATGGAGTAATGAAATTCATTAAGTTTCAAACAACTTCCCCATAAATTTAAATAATCATTGTTCATCCTGCTATCTATTTCAAGTGCATTTACACAGGAAGCACCATAAAGAACTAATCCTGTGTGATTGCTGCGGTAAACATGGCTGACGCTCACTGTGGGTGAAGATTTTTAATTTCGTACAACGAAATGTTGAGTTCTTCATGTGATGAATGAACAAAGAAAACAGAAAAAAATCCAAGATTAATCTCACTTAGACAACTTATTTTATCATAAATAAAGATGCAAGCATTGCTAAGGCATTCTGTGCTTGGTGTTAGACAGCAGAAAACTTGCCATACATTAATTTACCCTTTTCAGCATTTCTATATTTTTAATAAAAAATTACATATTTGTCATGTTATACACAGGCACATTTGAAGGAAGAAATGTTCAAGCATTTTTACTTGAAACTTGATTGAGACATTTTAAAGGAAAGGAGAGAGATTTAAACCACTAGGTTGGATTAATGTAAATTGATTTGTCCAAGGTTATTTGTTTAGATAATAGAGGTAATAGAAGGAAGGCCCTGGGTCTCACAGAAGTGATGCTCTGAGACATCCTATCCTGTCATCATGCTCAAAGCAGGTTCACAACAGGGCATACTCCATTTAGGCAGGGAAAATTCAATTAGGATGATTCTGTGGACTCAGGGATCCCAGTGGGGATCAGGATAGGCAATATTCAGATTTCATTGTTTCACAACAATACATGCGAATGAAAGATATTTTTTGCCCTGCCTTGTGCTCCCCCATGTGTTTTCCCAAAGTCTGTTAATAGAGGTTTGATATTAGATAAAATTAGATTATAATTGTGTATGGTATATTTTATTAATTATACTTAAAATAATAAAAACTGGCAATAGTTAACTACTATCAACAACGAAAAAAATAATTGCCAAACCTATCCAAAATTATTATTTTGGCACTACATAATGACTAGAATTAAAAAAACCTTCAGCATATACAGAAATACAGAATAATTAAGGAAGAAACATTTTTTTAAAATCCCAACAATTAAGTAGTTTCTGGGATCAGATCAGATCTGCAGTGTACTTTCAACTAAGTATGTATGTCAGCACAGGTCTGAAAGTCATAGGAACTTAGGAAAACTGGGAAACACTTCAAGAAGACTTAATCTTTTTAAATGTGCGAGTAGCAGAACTGCCAACCCTAAAATTTCACCAAATCTCAGATACCAACTATAAAATTTCAAAATTGTGAGCGAGATGTCTAAAATCATATGGTTGACTAAAGCACTGATTAAATGTGAGACTGTGTTTGATCTGTCCTTTTGATTTTTAATGTCTTCTTACCCTCCACACTATGGATGTGTCACTGTAACAGAGGTGTCACTTGTCCAAAACATAAGTAAGCTGCTTCTGATCCACACAGAAAGAGTAGATATAGCCCAATGATCAACTCCATCCAGCTTTTCCCCAATATAAGAATGCTGATTAGTCAGTCATTACTCCTCAGCCACACAAATACCGGTTTCTTACCCGTAATTCTTTCCTACCACTGAAGTGTTAGTGGAGGAAAGTCTACTTTTATTGCAGCAGCTTTCATCAACTGCTTTTCTGCAGGAGCAGCAAAGGTATGTATTCAGAGCATTCATCCTTGAGGTAGAACAGAAATTCATGTGAATCCTATTAGCTGTATGGTAGACTTCTGTGGTGACTTTAAGACACCATACTGAACACAACAGATGAAAATTAAAAACACAAAGGCAGAGAAGAAAGGGCTTGAAGGACAATGTCCAAAAGGCATAAAGGTAATAAACCCGCTTTTAAACACATCAGTAGCAGGAAACTTGCCAAACCACCTGTAGGGCCAGTAGGTAACCAAGGCACAGAAGAAAGTTCAGAGAAGATAGTTACAGTAGGAAAACTCAGCAAATGTTTTCCATCTGTTTTCCCTGTGGAGAAGCATAGGAAGGATTCTCGAAAAAAACCCTTCTATGCAGGACTTATCAGATGGTCTTGCTCATGCTGAACTGGTGGAAAAATGTGGAACAAAGAGACCAAATAAAAAAATTTCTCATCAGAATACAGAGAATTGTATGGGTTGGAAAAGACCTTTAATTAAGATCATCAAGTCCAACCATTAACCGAACACTGCCCATTCACCACTAAACCATATCCTCAAGCACCATGTCTGCCCTTCTTTTAAATACCTCCAGGGATGGTGACTCAGCCACTTCCCTGGGAAGCCTGTTCCAATGCCTGACAACCCTTTCAGTGAAGTATTTCCTAATATCCAATCTAAACCTCCCCTGATGCATCTTGAGGCTGTTTCCTCTCATCCTATCACTCATTACTTAGGAGAAGAGACTGACACCCACCTCGCTACAACCTTCTTTCAGGTAGTTGTAGAGAGAAATAAGGTCTTCCCTCAGCCTCCTCCTCTCCAGACTAAACCACCCCAATTCTCTCAGCTGCTCCTCATAATACCTGCTCTCCAGACACTTCAGCACCTTCATTGCCCTTCTCTTGACACGGTCCGGCACCTCAATGTCTTTCTTGTACTGAGGAACCCAAAACTGAGCACAATATTCAAGGTGTGGCCTCATCAGTGCCGAGTACAGGGGCACGATCACCTCCCTGCTCCTGCTGGCCACGCTATTCCTGATACAAACCAGGATGCTGTTGGCTGCCTTGGCCACCTGGGCACACTGCTGGCTCATGTTCAGCCGGCTGCCAACCAACACCCCCAGGTCCTTCTCTGCCAGGCAGCTCTCCAGCCACTCTTCCCCAAGCCTGTAGCGTTGCATGGGGTTGTTGTGACCCAAGTGCAGGACCTGACTCTTAGCTTTGTTGAACCCCATAGAGTTGGCTTCGGCCCATGGATGCAGCCTGTACAGATGCTTCTGCAGACCCTTTCTGCCCTCAAGCAGATCAACACTCCCACCCAGTTTGGTGTCATCTGCAAACTTACTGAGGGTGCACTTGATCCCCTCATCCAGGTCATTGATAAAGACATTAAACAGAACCTGTGGTGGTGCAGCACCTGGCCCTGGACCCGGCCACTCTGGGATCCCAGAATAAGCCCTATTGTGTTATTACCTTAGTCACAACGACTTGGGTGCCAGGCAATCTCTGTCCACACCTGGGCCATCTGCTGCCTGATTTGTGTACCAGAATTGTGGCCAGAACGTAAAATACTGATCAAAGCCAATCATCTTGATCCTATAAAGAACTATCCAAGAGGGAGACCCTTTGAGCTCTCTGGGACCACAGTGGGCTGTGTGACCCTGCTTCTCCCCTTGGGCTGGGACGCCTCTCAGTGTAGATTTTGCAAGGATTGAAGGATCATCTGCTGATGATTTCTCAAGGATTCAAAGGCCTGATTTCATGAGGTTTGCTGGCCATGCGCTAATGAATGCCAGCACATAAAAGTGAGTAATTTATGAAACTCATGAAGAGGGAAATTTTATTCACAGGTTAACCTTGGGGTGGGTGTGTGTGCAATTTGACTAGATATACATACATATATATATATATATTATCCCTATTCACATAAACAGTTGGCCAAGTCTGAGCCTAAGACTCGACCTAGCCTCACCTAGACTTCTCTCTGCAAGAAGTTTAGAAAGCAAGGGGGTCTATCCTGAACTTTGTGACCCAATGGGAGGGTCCTCCTTATCCCCCTGCATCTACAATCCCTCTGAACCATTCTAATTCGAGTATACCTCAATTTGCCTTTGTGCACTTCTGTGTAAGGAATAGAGTGAACTTTGCCATTCTCAAATCTTTAACTAAGTCGCTATGTTGATTGTAAAAAATTCAATCAAATTGCTGTTTTAAATTGGCTAATACTGTTAAGAATTATACAATCTAATACTGTGATCTATCTCAAAAATGCTAATAAATCTTAAATTTATTACACAGCTAACTAAAGCTGTGTAACAAATCATATTCCCGACAATTTGGTGTAGTTGGCAGGATATACAAGGTTGTATTTGTGACAATTTGGTGTAGTCAACCGTATCCACAAACCTGCATTTGCAACAGAACCAGACCCCAATACTGAGCCCCGGGGAACACCGCTTGTGACTGGCCGCCAACTAGATTTAGCTCCGTTCACCACAACTATTTTGGCCGGGCCATCTAACCAGTTTTTTACCCAGAGAAGAGTACATCTGTCCAAGCCATGAGCCGCCAGCTTCTCTAGGAGGATGCTGTGGGAGACAGTGTCAAAGGCTTTTTTAAATCTAGGTCAACAACATCCACAACCTTTCCCTCATCTACAAAGTGGGTCACCTTGTCATAGAAGGTGATCGGTTTAGTTAAGCAGGACCTGCCTTTTCTAAACCCACGCTGACTGGACCTGATCACTTGCTTATCCTGTACGTGCTGCATGATGGCACTCAAGATGATCTGATCAGGATGATCTGATACATCCTGCAGAGTTCAAGGAACTCAGGTCTGAAGTCGTGCTTCACAGAGCACAGGGAGTCCTTAACAAGAACAAGGATGATCACATAAGGATAAGGTCATCTGCAGAATATAATCTATCCAGATTTCCAAATAGTCTAAAAGATGCCAAAGAAATGAAACTGTTGTGAGGAAATATGAAGATCCTAACCTGCATAAGTAATAGGTTAAACAGGAATAAGATAGTAATAGGAAGTAGATAGCATAAGAGAAATAACTCTGCATTTTTGTCATATGCATGGTTAGGAAGGTTATCATTCAGTTATAAATAAGATTATTATTAAGATTAATCTCTAATATGCCCTTTCTGCCTTACCTTTAACACATCCCGTTGTTCTTCAAAAAGTCATTGGTCTTACCTTAGACTTGCTTAGCTCCACTGATTTACCCCTGGGGAGGACTTCCAACACTCATGAACATACATTCTGCTCTGTAATTTAAATGCTGTCAAGCTTTAGGAAGCCACCTTGGCTTCTCTGGTAGGAATCTACACTTGTGATAAAGGTAGGAGCCTTTACTATATAGCTTTCATTCCTGGATGTTGGGTCAATATCTAAAAAGAACAGAGGTATAGCAGATAGATAACACTTTGTTTCTGTGAGTCTATTGGACCAGCTGCCTCCACAGCAGACTTCAGCAGATAAAGAAAACACTTCTTGTCTATTGCATTTTAATTATCTGGGAACTGAGAACTGGTCAGTATCTTCAGTCTGCATCTCTCCATCCCTCCATCCATACTTGCTCAGCTCCCAATTTGATACTTATCTGTTTTCTGTTCCTCTGCTATCGTTTTGGAATTTTGTTCTAATTTTTTAACACATATCTCTTGCTTTAGCAGTCCCAGCATGCAATGATTGAAAATTGTATGGAAAGACCTTAATTTTAGTATTCAATACACAGCTAACCACAGATCTTTGTTTTCCTTTGAAATATTTGCTGTTTGAATCTCAGGTCGGTCAGACTCTCAGAGCTGGAAGCAAAGATTATCGTAAAAACCTAGGCTGGCTTTTTATACATTGAAGATATATGCAAAAATACAAAGAGAAATACAATTGCTTCCAACCGTTTGCAAAGAAAATTTTATGTATATATAGACGCATGTACATGTATTTGACATGTATCAACAGTGGTATTTCCATGTCCTAGATAGGCATTTGGAATAGGTTTTTACTTGTCCCAGCAAAAATTGGTGGCTTTGAGAATTCCACAGATGTGGGTTTTCTGTGCATAGCAGTGCATCATCCTGATTGCATGGACAAATGTTTGCATCTGCTGAAAGGGGAAGGAACTTGTATGACAGCACAATATGGAGCTCCAAGAGGGTGGATCACTGAAAGTAAGCAGTTACACAGACAATCAATGTCAATTGTTAGAAATATGGTCATTTCAGTAAGTAGTCAGTAGGAAGAGTGAATGAGATGACTGAAACTATTTAATTCCCAGTGAAAATTAATAAAATGGGACAAAATAATGAATAGTTTAAAAGAGACATACAGGGCACCTCTGTGCAGCCTTCTTCATAATACAATAGCAAGGAGATATTAGATTATCAGCTGAAGATAATTTTAAGTATGACAAATTTGAAGATGACAAATGGTATTATATTTTCATGCAACCTCATTAACTGATGAAATGCACCCGTGTGTCAGAAGCTTCACAGGATACCAAAACACATATATGAATAAGAGAATAATGATAAAATTATTTAAATCTCCATTCTCACACACACAAAAAACCCCAATTGCTAAGCCATTTTGCTTAGTATGGGCGTTTCTTTTTTGAACATTTTAAATTGTTCATGCACTGATAAACCAATCCTGTGGTTTTGCATATTATACTGAGAAAATTCTGGAGCTCAGCATACTAGAAGGCGTAAAAAATTAAGTAGGTAGACCTGTTTTTTGATCAGTTATAGCAGTTCCTGTGTTGCATTTTTTCAGTACTCAGGAAGATGGTCTTGAGAGTTACCTGCAGCATTTTTCAGTTCGTCCCATGATGCCTAGGAGGGACAGAACTTGTTCCTCCATCTTTCCCCTAAAAAAGAAATTGTGGTTTTGAATCCGCAAGTGTTTTGTTCCCACCCATTTATGGTTAGGAACTATTACTGCTTCCAACTTATCCCTGTCAGAGATGTGGAAGATAAAAGTGCCAAAGGAAAGAATGAAAACAGAAGGGACACTATTGTCATCTGGTTAAAAGGAGGAAACAGACTGCCTACTATGAGTGCAGGATCACCTTGCTCAACAAATACAACATAAGATGGGGATGTATTTATTGGTTTACCTTGCTGTGGGAGCCAGTGATACTTTTATTTCCCCTCCCCATTAATGGTTTTGATAAAGAACAAGGCAAAGAAGGTGTGGTGTTCACCAGTTCCTAAGAATTAGAAATTGGCCAGGGCCGAGGATAAGGTAAAACAGCGTGCACAACTCTATCTACTTGGTTGTGTCTTATATAGAAAAGACAATTTCTAGAAACTCCTCAGAAACAGGTACCTAATTGCATTAATGCTTTTGACTCTGCCAGACAAATCTGGTGTCCTAAGTGAGTTTGGTGTCCTAAGTGGTCCTTCCCAAGCCTATGGATCTTGAACCCGTGTGTTTCTAAACATGTTTGTTCTAAATTCAATGGCCATCTCAGGTAGACTGGGAAAAAGTATTCTTCAAAATACATATTTATTTCAGATGAAGTATAAGAAACTCCTCAGTTCACTGAAGGAAGCTTTGTTTGACAGTACCATTGCAATAGTATTACTGCTAGTCTGGCCTATCCAAGTAATGGCTGAGGAAAATTAGTCAATCTGGTGGTGTGTTGTCCTGAGCATTTTCTGTGTTTTGAAGTTGTTTGGCAGCTACATTTACAGTAGCAGAGCAAACAGCAAAAGCTCACAGTTGACAAAGGTACTAATAATTTTTTACTTTATATCAGACAAACTGAACATGTATGTCTCTTATTTGATTAAAAAAAAAAAATCCAGGAAGACTAGGCATGACACAAACCAACAACTTAATTCAATAACCAGTCAAAATGAGCCTGTATGACTGCCTTTCCTGTTTGTACATCTAGCAAACAATTGTCCTCCCCTCTACAATAAGTTTTGAACCAGTTGTCCAATTTTGGTCAAATTCAGTTCAGATGTTAAGGTCTCAAAGGTTAAATTCCCCCAAATTTTGTGAAAAGAGACAGCTACATAAAGCAAAGACAAACATCTAAATTAGTGTCACCACTAAAGGGAAAATTGCACTCTGAGCTGAAATGCTTTTTTGACACCACAGAATCTATTTCAAATAGAAATGGAGTACAAAAGCGTTATTGTTCACTAAAAAAAGTTTATCTTGAAAGTCACTTTATATATGATTTTGAATATTGTCAATAATATGAGATCCATGATGGTTTGCACCTAATTCATATGTTCCTTCTGGATCATTTCTACAGTGAATATTAGAATTTTGTTACATTTTTGCAATGAGATATTTTTTCATCTCCTAGACAAACCAGTATTATTAATTTCCTTAATTGCACATATCAGGATATGAAAGAGAGAATTAAGACATGTTGTATGTAGCAGGAGCTCCGGTTTAATTTTCTTGGATTAAATAATAATTGGTTATTTGATTAATAAATAATAAAATTTTTTACCATTATTCTCAAGCATTTTAAAAATACCCACTCCCTGACGTTGTTTTATTGGATATTACTAACAGCGTACTTTTGGGTTTGGGAAATATTTTTGCCTAAATTTTTCAGCTGGAGAAAGTGGGGCATGTGGAGATTCAGAAATATATTTTGCCTTCTTGGTAAGTCATAGTTCTGTGCAGCAAGTTCCTGTGCTTTTTCAGACACTGAGAACAAAAGGGGGAGTGAAGGGAAAGATGCCCCAAATGGTGGAATACGTTTTTTACCAGAAGTGGATTTGTCCAGCCAGAGATTAAGTGTGTAATTATGGAATTTTGTGATTGCCATTGAATCATGGCAGCAATTCTACAGATACAAATTTTACTTACAAGCCATTTTTACACCCCTTATGTTTTTTTTGGCTTGGGTTCCCTTCCCACAGTAAATGAGGCATATGGGGGAGTGTGTAGAGGAACAGTGCAGCCCAAAGTATTTTCTCTGGGGTCCCACACACAACAGTGAGTAAGCAACAATAGTGAAGTTTCATCAATGTACAACAGTCTTGTCTTTCATTTTGTTTTGTTTATTTTGATCCTAAGCCATTGGACAACCTTGCCTTCTTATTTTTTTGTTTTAGCTCCTCATTCGCCTAGCTTTAGTTTGAGGAAGACACCTCTGAAGAAGGATTAACATATTTTCTAGCCCATTTCATTTAGAAGATCAGCAGAATTTCAAATCATAGAAGACGCTGGAGAACTACAAAAAATGTGTAAATTGAGGATGCAATGTAAATGTTTTCTTTGTTTTTTTTTCTCTCTTGAGAGAATCTCAGCAAAATAAAGAACAAACTTCACAGCAGGCCTAATGCTGCCTTACTGCAGGAAGTAAAACGATGAAACTGGTAACAGCTTTCTAAGCACTCAGTCACAAGCCAGTTGCATCATTTTACCCGCAGATCATTCCAACAAAAGGTTGCCTAGCTACTTACTTGGAGTTACATCTCTAAGGATAGAGTCTGGATATGTGTGCTCACATATCCACTCCTGGGATAGAGGAACTTCCCACATCCCTCTAATGGGGTAAATGAGAAACAATTTTCAGAATTTCTGCATTAAGCAGAACGTCAGATCTCGGATACCTTGTGGGACACATCTAAAATAAACATCATTTGCTGTTTTCTTGTCACAAAGCTGTATCTTCTGTAAGAGGAGACATTCTGCAGCTCACTGTACAGCTAATTGAAATAGAGAAAAATTAGAATCTTGTGTTCTAGAAGATTTACTCAGGTCTGATAATGAACAACACAAAAAACTTAGCTATCAAGTAACTCAGGAGAAGTCAGACAGTTACAAAAACTCAAAAACAGCACCTACATTAAAGTTGTTATTCAATTTCCAAACTTACTTTATTAGGATAAGTAAAACAAAAACAAAAAAAACCCGTTTTTATTTTTATTAGCATTTTTATTAGACACAAGTTCCTCTTGGGTTGATACTTGTAAAGTTGGTTCATTAGTGAAAATACTCTGATAACCCATCTTTTTGCCAGAAATTTTATTTTGGGGATTTTAGGAGAGGGCCTCAAATTAAAGACAAATATAGTAGCTTGTATTTGTGAAGGGATTCGTTCTGACAGTGTCTTCTGTTGAATAGTACCATAAAAAAAGCAATGTTTTCATGTCCTGCGCTGCTAAACATTTATAGTACTTCTCACATTATGAACATCTCAAGTTCAAGAGATCTTCCATAAACAGGAGTCTGATAATGTCTTGCTCAAAAAGGTAGTTACAGCATGCTACAAATGGCTTTATTAAAATGCATTAGAAAGCTTTTCTGAACTTAATGTTTGCATTCTTCCATTCTTCAGCCTTGCTGTGATCCCCAGTACCTTTACATAAATGTCCTACAGTCCAGTTGTTGAATAAAACAGAAATTTTGCTATGGACTTAAACATGACGAACACAACTTCTACAGCATAAGCAACTTATATTTTTATTTAAATTTACTGTAAAATTGGCAGAAAAAGCAGTAGTTAGTCTTACTAGTAGAGGAAGGAAATTAATAAAGACTTTAAAAGTATTACTAGGTTTCTAATATTATATGTGCACTTCAAGCTGCAGCAATACCTTGACTAATTTTAGGCAAACTATTTCAACCATTGACTGAAATCAGCCTCACTGCAACATCATGGAGCTTCGTAAAGGCTAATTTGCTTTACTTTACTTTTACTATGTATAGTGTAGGCATAATTTTACTTTCCTGAAGTTTTGGGTATAAGATTAAAAAGAATATTTTATGCATGTATATTTATATATGCTACTATGTATAAATGTCAGAAAACATGCACAGAATTAGAATTTTGTATGAGAAAGCTTGCATCAAAAGTGCATTTCCATAAAGGGAAATGTTTTACTGAAGGATTTTTATGTTTTATGGTGGAGTTTTACAAGCTGCAAGAATGAAAGCTCAGTATATGAGGAAATGCAAGAAAACTACTAAACCAGAAATGTGTTTATGTAGGTTATATTGTTGCTGCTATTTGCATTCTGTCAAATAAAAGGCTTACTTTAGAATGGTGATGCCATACAATAATATTCCTTAAAGAAAAAATATATTCACCAAGGGTATGTCATAACTTGATATATTTAGGGATATCTGAATGCTGTATTGTTTGCATAGCACACTTAAAACTTGGATTTTTAGAGACACTATGGGCAATAACTAGCTGGGAACAGTGTTACTTTCTGTGTAATTCTCAGAAAAACTGCTGAATTTGTTCATTAATTGAGCTAAGAAAAACTGCTGCCTTGTGTTATTAATATTTTCATAGTAGATATTCAAAAAGTGCTGCCTGTACAAGACTCAGTGGCAATATTAATTAATTCCTTATTACTATGGAATGCAATAGATATTATAGAGGAGCTATAGATGGGAACTGTAAAGGAAGTATTTTTAAATTTTTTTTTTAAGAATATGACTGATATACAATTAAAAATGTGCTGCAAGTAGACCACAATTGAAGGGATTGAAGGGGCAGGAGGAAAACATAATTATACCATGCTGCAGTGTAGTTTGAATACTTTGCCAATTAGAGAAAGAAATCATAGAATCAGAATCATAGAACAGTTTAGGTTGGAAGGGACCTTTAGAGGTCATCTAGTCCAACCCCCCTACAGTAAGCAGGGACATCTTCAACTAGATCAGGGTGCTCAGAGCCCCGTCCAGCCTGACCTTGAATGTTTGCAGGGATGGGGCATCTACCACCACTCTGGGCAACCTGTGCCAGTGTTTCACCAGCCTTATTGTAAAAATTTTTTCCTTATATCCAGTCTAAATCTACCTTCCTTCCTTTAGTTTAAAACCATTACCCCTTGTCCTGTCACAACAGGCCTTGCTGAAGAGATTGCCCCCATCTTTCCTATAGTCCCCCTTTAAGTACTGGAAGGCTGCAATAAGGTCTCCTCGCAGCCTTCTCTTCTCCAGGCTGAGGAGAAGAGGAGAAATAGGAGAAAACACTGCATCATTCCTGGGGATGCCAACTGTTTACTGGGAGGGCTGAAGAATATTGCATTTGGGAAAATTTGTGAGGGACTGAGAAAAACTGGGCCTACCAAAATCAAGAAACAACTTACTGGAAAAAATGGTTTGCTCAAAAAAATCAAAATGGTGCTAAGTTATTATGACACAAAACTATATGCTTTCCAATCCTTATAGTTGGTGGTATTTTATAATACTATCTAAATAGAACAAATAAATTTTCTAAGTGCTCAAAGTGCTAATGCAGAAAAAATGCCAGCAGCAGGAGCATCCTTTCTCCTCTTCAGTCCCTTTCTTTTGCTTTCAAATGTGCCTAACAAGATTTTAAAGAGCTGAGACACTGCCAGCCATGTTTTTAGGGGCCAGAGACCACAGCATGGAACTGAGATACTAGCAGGTAAAAATAGGAAAAGTAATCATTATCATGTGATTTTAGAGCAAAAGCTCACATTACCACCAAATTATGTCCATGTATTTTTCCTTCTGCTTTCCTCCTGAGTTCATCAGAGCAGCCACGATACAAGGAAAAAGTAAATCTAATAAATATAAGCAGTCCTTGTTCCTGATACTTTGTTTATCCTTCCATCTTTCATCCCTATTATGTGCTATGCCATTTTTCTATTTATATTAGACACTCTGATGGAAGCAGCTTTAGGTTTGCACAATGTCCAGTAAAGGCTGGGGGAGAGGAGAGGTAATTTTTGATGGGATGCTTTAAAACAAAAATGTTAACAAAGTTGATATCTCCGCTCACAAGAAGAGGGAGAAATATTCCAAATGAGCAATCCCATTCTTCCACCTATTACTCCTAACCGTACTAGTTTCCAAATACAAAACAAAGCCCATTTATGTTCTTCTGTTAAGTCTCTACTTACTATCTCTTGAATTAATAGGGACATAGTACTATAATATTGATTACTCTGCAGCTGTGATATTGAGAAAGAAAACTGAAGAAAAGGTGTGGATGTTGCCACAAAAGATTGGACTCTCTTTGGTTTCAGCTAGCTACAGCTAACCAGGGGACCGCTGGTTTCAAAATCGCTGGTCTCTGTGCCAACTGCAGCATCTTCTCAGACTATGGAACAGTTTTCTTTGGAACACTTTAGTAAACTTTAATGCCATTTTCTGGGGACTTTTGAAGATCAGTAGTTTCCCTAAGAAATTTCCCTAATTTCGTTGATGTCCTCCTTCATTGCCCCTGACTCTAAACAGAACAGATTTCCTTTTAGAAGTGTAATCTTCCCTTTTGCTAGAGAAAATATCTTCCTTCAAAAGTGAGTTACAGGATGGAGCCATGCAAAATTGAGCCCAGAAGCAGGGTCTATGCTAACTTAGATCATCTCAAGGTCAGACATATTATTATGTAATTATAACACCTTTCCTTCTGTTTTTAGCAGTTATCAACTATAGCTGAAGAAAAGCTATTTCATATTTGCGCATAGCCCATCAATTATTTCTTCCTTATTTAATTTTATTTATAAACTAGAATTAGAAAAGGTTATTTAAGTTGTATTATTCTACTGAAGAATTTTATAAGTTAGAAGAGACACAGCTCAAAGCTTGACTTTTACATGTTTTCTTTGGCCTGTAAACCTTACAGTTCGAAACTCTCCTTTTTTCTTCCTGACAGACAAACTTGATATGACATTTCCTGTAACATTATTAACTCTGCTGCCATTTTCACAAAGTCACATTAAGAGTATATCCATACTTCCCTTTAAAAAGAACTGCAAGCAGAGGAGGTTGGATATCGTGTAGTATCTTGAACAAAATAAAAGCATAGAAAGCATAGTTAGAAATACTGTGGGAAAATTCTACAACCAATAGAGAAATGTTGTATTAGAGGTTCTGAGCTATGTCTGTGTGTAAAGACAGAAGTTATGGAGGTGAAAAAAACTGCTGCAGTTTTCCTTGCTTTATTTTTTACAGTTTTGAATTCTCTAGTTAATAATAATATTGGATTTTCTTTCTCCCTCCTCCTTCTCTGTACTCCCTTCTCCCTCTCATCCCCTTCAACTATATTCAGGCTGCCTGATCAAAACAAATTACAGGACAGCCTTATAAATTAGTTACAGTAGACTAATGTCTAATGGTGACATGTCTGTTTTGCCATGGTGATGCTCATCCTCCAGAGGTAATGTCACCTAGGTTGTCAGACAAGCAACAGCATTTTCATAAATAATCTATGTGATGCTAATACAGGATGATTTGTGATGCCTTATAAAGTTTGGCTGGGTTTGATTGGGTTTCCCTCAAGATACTATATAGTTAACACTATGACCTGATCTGACTTGGCTGACTGATTTCTGAAAAGACTACTGTAAAATACTGGCGTGCAACATGAAGGCACTCTGTTACCCAGACACAGCTACACTGGTAATACACAGAAGACTAATATTCTGCATGTATCTCTGGTTAGATCAAAAATTCACAAATGCATTAAAATACCTATAGAGCTAAAAATCTGCCTGACGTTTTTCAAGTGTGGATTTATTGCGTGAGGAGAGAAAACAAAGGAAGTTGAATCTCTTCCCCCCAATTACCATGGCCTAATACAGTTTGCATGCTTCAGTTCACATGACACTGACCTGTCATTCAACTGCACAGTCCCTCTCTCACCCCTCCTGCCCAACCCAATCATGGCTAATCTAGACCCAATTTTACCTTTCAAAAAATGCAAACATCCACACTGGTACTAAACAGCAGCTAAAACTACAGAAGGAAAATGCTTTCTGATTAATCTAATGAGCTTATATGCTTTATTTGTAGAATATCACCTCCTTCTGAACTGATAACGGCAAAAGTGCAAACAGACAATTGTGATATGAATGAGTCCCTACCTCTGGTTTACAAATATGAGCCAGATGCTCATTGTAATACTTGAAAAATCTCAGGATGTTCCCCTACTAGAAATGTTGACCTGGAGACCACCACCAACCGACACATGTTTTGATGCAACTGGTTTTAGTTCTACTGGTTGATTGGCTACTTCTGGTTAAGGACATCCTGGGTTTTCCATATTTGCTGTGGTTACTTCTCCACTTTCTTTAATAGGACATGTTTTGCCCAATGTCTTGATGTACATCCCAGGAAGTTACACTGGCTCCAATGTTGTCACGCAGAGCAGGCCAGTCCTGTGAAAATGTTGTGGTTCTTATTCTGGAAAGAGTATTAACTCTAAATATGGTGCTTTGTATTTCTGCAGCCCTTTTCAGGGTATGACTGCTTTATGATACAGTTTAATACTTTATGCTGTTTGATGGAAAGAAATTAACTAGATCTTTAAAAAACTTTGACATTTTCTTGAGGGTCAGAGTGTATGTGTGCATGGCATGAGAAGATACAGACAGTAACTGAGAGAAAAGAATGGAAGTCTGCAGGAAGATAGAGGACAGAGGACAGAGTGCTCAGCTTAGGAGGAAGAATTTACCAAAAGATGAGAACCAGGAATTCCTTAGATTTCCTATATTCTCCGTGGTGTTTTACAATGCAGCTTATGATGCAAACACTCTAATACTCATCTGTAGAAATCAGAGGGCTTACTGAAAAAAACCTGCAAGAGCTTCAGCAAATATGGCATCCCCCTCACATTCTGATCAAAGGAAACAATATAATGCCAAAATAAGACAACAACTCAATACTGAGATCAAGCTATAGAATAACATGCAAGAATGCAAGGATCAGCACAACTCTCTATTTAATAAGAACAGAAAGGGAGTTTTAATATTGCTGCAATTTGATCTCTTGGACATGCAGTTTTCTGAGTTGATGGCATACCCATGTCCCAGTGCTTCAGTCGCGTAATTGCAATCTGAGAGCATTCCTGGAGAAATGGAGACTCTCTTTACCAATGTGTTGGTGAAATTTGTCCTCTGAAAAAGTTAACAGTTTTAGAGTCCTCAAATTTTTCTCCCAGATGTTTCCCAAAGCTATGTGGGAACAAATGAAGCCATCTTGGTAAATAAAGAGGACTCTAATTTTCAGAATCTGGACAGTGACATTATTAAGGTGCTCCAAGAGCATTTAGAACTCATAGAGCAATTCACAGATGAAACTAAAAGAGTTCTTCCTCAAACCTGAAGTGTCGCTTCCATTAGACAATATCCACCTTGAAATCAAGAGTTATCCCAAAGAATGAATGTAGCTCTGTTAAGCAGCCTATGCCTCCAGTCATCAGTGCATATCTTCAAATTTCAGTTAGGACTTCTGTTTACAGCTATGGTGAGAGAGAGACCAAGATATACCGGTCGCTTAAGCCAGTTTTCTGCATGACAAGCAGCTTTTCTTTCACAGCAGTGAAGGAGGACTGCAGAGGGGTTTCTCCAAAGCAACACTCCTCGTCTTAAGCAACATCTGATACTGCCCCTGCTTATTCCTCTAAAGTCATTTAATCTTCTCGGAGGACACACTGACACATCAGAAAAACAGCTGCTGAAGTTTTTTCTTTGCCCTCTGCAGACAACCAGTCGGTCACGCAGGCTCTAGCTCTTTTACTTACTGGGCTGTTTCACAGCTGTAGACCCCTGCTCCTCCAAGGGCTTTTGAGATACCAGCTAGAAGGGACTGTGATCAGTTTTTCATTAACTGCACTTTTACGATAATGATTCCGCTCTTGAACTCACAATTTGGTACAGACTGTAAACAGCTTTTCCAAACATTGTTTCCAGCTGGATATCCGTGGTTTAAGACATTTCAACAAGCACACTGGTGTAGTCCTTTATACGTAAGAGTTTTATTAATATGAAGACCTTGTGAAACCAAAATTTTAGTTTTAATTGCTTGAAAAGAACCTTTATGCACTAATTAAAGGAATCTTTAAAGCCAGTTGTGCCCTCCGTGTTTCAATACAGGTATCTAACTATTATAAAGGAAAACAATAGTCCCATAAATGTCCCATCCTGGGATGTTTTCAGATGATATCCACCCTTAGGATGGCAACCATGAAAATGTTGAGCAACCTGGAAATATCTCACTTCCCACATACAGTGTCAGTGCCCCGAGGCACTGCCAGCTGTGACTGTCCCTGCCCACCCTTCCCAGGACCTTTCCCAACCCTACCCATGGCCCAGGACCCCATTTCAGACCCTTCCCCCCCACCCCCTAAGCTGTCCTGTAGGTCTCCCCAAAACAAATTATCAGTTGACTTCCAGGGAACTCAAGCCCTAGTTAGAAAGGATTTGGGAGATGAGGGTTGAAATCTCTTAGGGTAGGCTTATGCTCAAGATTTTCCTGGCAGTTATATACTGCTTAGAACAAAAGACTGGAAGATGAAAGGAAGCAATCACTGTTTCTAAAGTAGAATAAAATTTATACCAACATCTATAATTGAGCAACATAGGAAACAGAGCTTCATACAGCAGCCATTAAGCTAAGGGGCAATATTATCTGCTGTTTCCTAGTCAATGATCATTGGCAATGGATCTTCCCCCTTCTCCCACTTTTTTCTTAAAGGAAAGTCAGATATTAATCATGTCCCCAAAGAAAGCATTCTTCTGCCTCTCATTTACACCTGTTAATGATATTCACATGTTCCAGTATTAGTTTTACCCTGCCAATTGCATCAGGGCTCTGTTCTTCCCTAACTTAACTTGAATACATACTAGATTAATACTAAAACCCTACTAATTTCTTTAAAAATAAGCTTCAGTAAAGTCCTTTGTGCCAATAAATGAAGCATGCTAGAAAGAAATAAAACAGTATTTTTCTGCATGGCATTCATATGGCATATTCACAGACTGTCGCAGATCTTGTCTCTTCCATACTTGCATATACTTTGGGTGGGATACTGTTTTCCAAAAGCTACTTTTTTCAGGCCTTCTCAGACTGAATTGAATACAAAGGACCAAGGCACACAAATTATGCAAGCAGTTCATGTCTTTGGAGGAAACACAGGATGCAATTAAGGTAGAGTTTACTCAGGAAGAGAATACTGGCCATGTTTCTCAGGAAATTCTGCTTCAGTAAATTTTATTCCAGTTGCCAAGTTACATTCCATATGCGAAATGGCAGCTGATCTACAGCAGGGAATGGAAAGTAGAGATGATCCAACAAAAAGAGTTGTTTATTAAAAAACTGCTTGGTTTTGGGAGGACATAAAGAGTGTCAGATCAGCTCTTTAGGAGATCAATGTTTCAGGAAACACTTCAGCTAACTTTTTTTAATATTCTCATTCAAATTCTATGATCAGAGACACCCATTTCTGAATCTTGTTGATATTTTAGGTGTGAAGATGGATGACTGGGTGTCTTCCTACTCTAGAAGTGCAACCCCTGTTTACCAGAAGGCCTAGATTTTCATTACCCTTTTATGAGTGGTCTCAGAAATTGTCACATTATTTTTTAATTCATCTCCCCATTAGTCTGTTTCAAAGTCTGCAAGATGGTTTCAGTGAGACAATTTCAGTGATCAAACACCTCTCAGTAGGACTTGCCGTGTGAGGGTAAGATCCCATATTGTACTACAAAATACCTCAAGAGTAACTTGAATATAAAAAATACTGATCTTTACAGTGATTAAGTGGCAACAAAAGCCAACATCAAAAAATGCTGACATTTGCTAAAACAAGGTATTTTCCCAAACATAAAAAATGTTTTCACATTAATATGCAGCAATACCAGCTTAACAATATTTTTTAAAAAACTATCAAACTATACTGCATTTTTTTTTATAAGAAGTCAAAACTGAAGATCCATACTATATTTATTATTTACTTCCTGAGAGGAATAAAGCTCATACAGATTTGAAGAGTTTGATAAACATAAGGAAAATAAATACTAGTTTTTCTTAAATGGCATCTCCTGAATATGGGCTATGACTGGATAAAAATGCTCCAGGCTTCAGCATTATTGTCATTTGAGAAAGCAAACAATAGAAACCTATTTTCTGTCAGTTGTGAGCCAGCAGTTGTTTCAACGATGTAACCATACCTTCTGTATTAATGAGTGAAGATAACTACAGAACATTCCTAAGCCTTCAGTGAAAAATACAATATCGCAGTCTCCCTCCCTGTTTTTGTTCATCCCTGCACAAACACAGACAGCTACCCCTCAACTGAAAGAAGTACAGTCAATTGTCTTGTTATGTCCCTTTTGCATTACAAATGCATTAGAGCTCTGCTTAGGTTTCATAATTGAGTTATAGCAGTCATCCACATATTAGATTCTAGGCTGAGCTTTGGCAAGACTAAATAATGGATTGAAAAATACAATTATTGCTTACCTACAGAATTCCTTTGCTTGGGAGCTAAAGCATATCTATCAGAAAAGTTGGGTTTTTTTTTTCCTCAGGCCTGTTCAATAAATGAACGTTACACCAGGATTCTTACACAGAGTATCTTTGAAATGGGTTTTGTATTGATTTTTGTAACTACCCTGTTAGATGACGTTATCCCTTAGTGTGTCATGTTTAGATGGGTCCGCCCGGAGCAGGTCACTGAGGTGATAACTGTCATTTGGAGGGACAGAAAAGCAATCATAGCTTTTTCATTACTTACTGTTTTCCCCCTGCAAGTGTGGGATCATTTGACATATTATGGCTTCTGTGATTTAAGCTGCATTCTGAAATTAAGTGCTAGAATATCAAGCTGTGGGTTTAGAAAAATAAACTTCATGTCAAAGGAACCACATGCCCTGTAGGTCATAACTAAGATCCAGAAGAAGTAACAGTCTTCAGCATTTAAAAAACAAAACAAAACCCAAACACAACCCCCAAAAAATATCTGCCAGAAAAGAAATACGCTTTTATAAGAAGCAAAAAGATCCGAAATTATTAAATTGCAGACTGCACTTCCTATGTAAATGAAAAATTGAAAACCAGTTTACAACCCGATTCTCTTAATTTTCCATGCATCATGAAAGTATCACCAATTTGTTGAAACATTCAGTCGCCCAGTAACAAGTGAACATTAGGGTACAAAAAGAAGCCATAAAAGCACTTTTTACCAGCCTTCAGAAAAACTGCCACACTTCCCTGCAAAGCTTTTGTGAGTGCAGCCAAGTTTCTAGGAAAATCTAAGGCAAGTTTTAAGTCAAACCAAACTCATTTTAAAACAAATCTATATTAATGCATTGTTGCTGAAAGAAAATACAGAATATGGTAGTTATTAAACTGTTTTGATATATAACAAGGAAAGTTGATACACTTAAGCTGAGCTTTTGTAATTTTAAAAAAAATTATCAAATACCAAGTTAAGAAATAGGTTAATCAGTTAATAAACTAGTTTCCTGTCCCAGATAAACTTTTATATATATGCAAATGTTTTTTGGTGTCTTTTTAAAAACAAGGCACAAAGTCAAAGTGTCCCTTCCCCAATTAATCTTGAATACTTACTGTGTAAGAACAGTTCATGTATTTTAGGGATGAGCCCTTAAAATGTCAGATTTTTTTTCCATTTATTCATAATCTTTTTGCTCAAAATCACATTGCATTCACAAGTCAGATCATACATCCCTTACTTGAAACTTATTTTTACCATTCTCAGTCTGTAATTCTCTGAAAACTCCTAGTGCTATAAAATGTCATTATAGCAATGTTCATATATTATATGGTCATTGGACAGAATGCACAAACATTCCTGGAAGCAAAGGCTGGCAAGCAGTATTTCAAAATATCCTACATAAATGCCAGGTTACAGAACCTGCTCTCTCTTTACTTCTTTTTCACTCTTCAAATGCTGTGAACACTGGAGGTTTTGCCATATATAGGAACAGAGTCAGCCCAAGGCAATGATCATAGTCTGGTGGTTCAGGTACCCTCTAAAGAGCAGAATGTCTTGGTCTGAACAGCTTTAGGCTGAGGATTCCAGGCCACCCACATGCTGTGCAAAGATTTTAACCATGAAGTTATGTCCTTCTACTATATTTTCAAGGAGCAAGTCTAATCTATTTCTCCAGAAGAAAACTTAAAATTCTCTGTTATGATTCCAGAGTGGATGAGGTTCCCAAGACTCTGGAGAGAGACAGGCATATGCCCGTGCTCAAGCATGCGTGTCTGGGCTAGTCCTCAGTAGCTCCTTCCTTAGCGGTCAATTTGGATTTCGTGCTGAAAAGCGTAAATCACCATACCATCTGTGGGGACCACAAATCACTAGCTAAGATATTAAATATTACCAGACAGGGATAAAATTTTCAACAGGTTGAGAGCAAGATTAGTAAAAAACCCACCATCTCCTTACCCTTCCACTTTCCCCAAATATAAGTAACTAACAAAATAACTTTTTTTAAAAAAAAAAAAAGAAGTAGACAACTATTACATTAATTTGTACTGAAGTGGTTATGGACATTTTCTTCCCAAATTCCTCACCTCCAAAACTGATGAAAGTTGTAAAGTATTGTTAACCTTCATTTACCTTACCCACAATAGATTTGCAGTCTTGCAACTAAATTTCAATCCTTTATTACATGTCATCTTACATTTAACATATGGGTCTTGTAAGTAATGCTTCTTTTAGTTTGCATCTCCCACGTACTTAGGAAAAAACTGACCATAAATCAATAGTTTTTAGAATATGTTCAGAAATACTCTATTTATTTGGTGGTGATTAAACATAATTAGACAATTGAAAATGGCCATAAAAATATAAGATGATCCAGTTACATACTTCTTTCTTTGTTGGATATTTGAACTATTATTGGATACTAGCACTATATAAATAACTACAGTATACAAAATCAAAAGAATAGAAGTTATCCGAATTGAAAAGTAACTATTTGGCAGATCTCATAGCCAAATACATTGAGAAATAAATTGGTGGGATTATTTCTAGTGAATAATACTGGTCAGTGTATTCATTAATTCTGTTATTCATAAGAAATAACTGGTCAAGTTTATTGACAACACAGAGATTGATTGACTAAAAATAATGATAAGAATAAGTCGCTTATTCAGACATATCCAGATCACATGGCACCATGGGTGTATTCAAGTGACATACATTTTAATACACATTTAATACATTCAGTATTCAGCCAGAGGCATGTTTTGAGAGAGCTCAAAACCAGGTTTCTGATGGAATGCTAGTCACAGTCTTATTAATTATGAATTTTTTTTTCATTCAGGGGACAGTTTTAAATGTAACTATTTAAGATTTAAAAGAACTTCTGCATTTTTCTTTTTCTCATTTGCAGGAAAACATATCACTGGAAAATATTCAAAACCAGTTGTTTTCATTTAGTGTTTTTTTCATTGGTTTTCATATGCAAAGTCTTCTGCTTTCTCGATGTCATAAAATTCAAATTGCAGGCACACATTTTTCCCTTGGAAACAAATGAAATCATCTTAACATTGATTACTGCAGTCATTCTCTGAGATTCTAGAGTTCTGAGAATCTAAGCTTTTTCAAATGATTCAAATAAGCCTCACTAGAAATATCTACCATTAATTATAAGGAATTAATAAAAGATGTACGCTGTTCTTTTCAACTATTTATATGCTTCCTCCGAAGGGGAACTAAGAGAATATTGTGAAGGAAATTTTACTGTCCCTACAGAAAGCTATAACTGTGGGTTAACTGTCAAGGAAATATGACAATACTATCCTTTTTTCACTGACATTATATTTTGAAAACACAGAATATTAAATCAGGATACTATGAGTTATTCTTCCTTACTTAAATTCAAGCCACAAAAGGTAGTGAAAATACAGTGAAATTGACATTTTTGAACTTCTCAAATCTCTTTCATAATAAAAATTAGTTGTGGGTTTTTTTTAATAAGCATACTTTCTTTTCTACCTTACTAGGTCATAGACTTGCCAAATGACTTTATGTTGTATCATCTTAAATATGCATTATTGCCTATCATGTCAACTTTCAGAGATATAATTCCAAAAAGGTATTCAGGTTGTTTAAAATCCATGCATATAATTCTGATAGAGAAACATTATAAGAATCTATTGTAAAAAAAATTCCATTCAACCACAATGTATTTATAACTTGTCACAGACTATTAATATGCATCATCCCAACAAAGACTTTCTTTGTTCCAAACCAAAAGTGGAAGAACTGAGTGAAGCTGGGAGGATTCTTGATCCACAGGCTTCTGTTGTTCATTCTTAAGCCAGCATGGCTTCTTTTTCATGGATATACTTATTTACTTTGTCTTCTTTCAGGAATGTAAAAGGAGTTTAAAGTAGCTTTAGCTGGGCTGCAAGATTGGGTTAATAAGATTATAACAAATCTTTTCAATTCTTCAGTCATCTTGCCTTGGGTTTGACTATGTGGTCTGAGGAAGCCTTTGAGCTTCAGCTGAAACAACTTTCACATTTCTCAAGGTGCAAGCTTCTTTATTAACTCCAAGCTTCATTAATAGAAGCCAACTTCTAGAGAGCCATTATATATTCACCATAAAATTATTGCAGCAACTTTGGAAGTCTACTCTATGACATAACTAACCAGATGACCCCATTATGCCTAACTGGGTTCGAGAAAGGAGCCAGATAGATAGGAAGCATCAACACAATGTACTCACAGATTTCAAGATATTCCATATGCTGGGGTGGCATTACATTTCTGGGAGCCTTGGGCAAAGGTTAAGCCACGCATCTCTTCTTCCTCATATCCACACAGTGTCTGGCTTACTACCTAATTAAACATAGTGTCAACCACATCCCATTCTTGTCCCATTCCCTCTCAGAAAATACTCTAATTTTTTAAAAAAACATGTACCCTTTTTTAATATAAATAGGCCTTTTTAAAGAAATATCAAATATTTCAAAGAAATTAAGTAGCGCTACATCATGTTCACCAGATACTGCCCAAGAGATAATCTTACCAAAAAATCTGAAAAGAAAAAAGAATATTATAGAATCCTCTTTATTTTCTAAAAATTCTCTGTAATACAGTGACACACCATTTCTGTAAGATCTTCTATTAAAACAGCATTTATTTTACTTTCTCACCCTTATATGGACAAGACTTTCCACAGAGGAGTTTGGCTGAATGCATGATTTTTTTGTAATTAAAACGTAACATTTTAGGAAAAGAAAAAAAAAAAAGTATTTATAGAAATAAATGGGATTCAATGCAGTTAATAGAAAAGGAAGAAAATAATTTGCCAGGAAGTCAGTACCTGTCATTCCAGACATTGATTTACATATCTGTTCCTAGCTTGTGTTAGTTTTGTCAATAGATGTGACCCATAATACCAATTTCTTAAAAAGTGTAACTCTTTGTAAACACATGATACCAAATTTTTAAAATGGCTCCAGTGGAGAGAAGTATCTGGGGAACTCCAATCATTAAGTATGGCACCAAACCTGAGTAAGCCTCTAGAAACCTGTAGAAACTATAGAAACTATAGAAACAACAGACTCAAGGACACATGTGATTCAGTGGGGAAGAAATCACCTGGTATTCATAAAGCAGCACTGTGCTTACCATTTATTAATGATCTCTGTAGGACTGAAGGTGAGGGTGATCTGGTTGGCATCCTATATTTGGATCTTTACAAAGTTATCTGCCACATGTCTTGTGGGAGGCTCTAAAAGAAATTAAAATTCCAAGGGGTGACACAAGTACCCATTTTATATTATGGAACAAAAAACAGGATAAATGGTGATTCTGTAGAAGTAGGTCAACAATGGAGTCTGGCAGGAACCTGCACTAGCACCTGCAGTGTTCAAAATTAGCTGATGTTACTAAGTTATTCATGGTTCTCAAGTTAGAATAGATAAATGGATATGCCTAGTACAAATGATAACCATTATTAAGGGGAGGATAGACAATCAAATCAGGTGCCATTCTGGTCCCACAAAGGCTAAAACATCATTGGAAGATGTAGAAAGAAGGATGTGTGGCATACTTTCCGTACAAAGAACAGTTAAAGAGGTAACAACTCTACCATCTGGAAGAAAGATAACAAAGGTCTATAAATAGATTTATGAGAAAGTGATATAAAATCAAGAGTGGCCTAGATGAATCAAAATCGTGAAATTGCATGTTTAGAAGGGGCAATACTGTATTGCATAATGAACATAAAAAACAAAAGCAGAAAATTCTAGATACGTTCATGGAAGAAAAGTCAGAAAGATACTGCCTCTGACTCATCCAGTCCACACATTGCTGGCAGCTAAGAGGGTACACAGAGGGAATTATCACTGTATGCTTTCCTAGGCATCTGCTGCTAGTCACCAATGAAGAAAGGAAACTGGGATAAGATAGACTCTTTCATCTGATCCAGCACGGCAGCACTAATGTTTTTACTCAGGAGCCCCTGGCATTACAGAGGCGAAACAATGTCGATCGGCTGATTAGCAGTATCTGGCAACAGGGAAAAGCAGATGCTCTTAAACGAAATTGCTTTATTTGGAATGCATACAGGACTGCAGCAGAAGTTCCCACAGAGATCCTTCAGACTGGCCAAATGTAGCCCTTCTCACCACAACTCTGTGTCCATCTTGTGGGGTGGAAGGGAGAGGGAGGGTTATCACATTTTTGATATACCTATCCAAGCTCACTGTAGGAGGACCTATTTTAGAAATGAACCAACCATACAGTCCTGTTATTACTTGTTTTTTTCTTCTAAATTACTGACACCAAAATCACAAGCTTTTTGAGATCAAGGCTGTCTAAAACTTTATACATAAGAAACAGACCAATGTCAATGTCCACCTCTATTACTTCACTGGGTTTAGTTATGTCCTTCATTTACGGTCCTTGTAAAAATACCTTAACTCTACAGAATTCCTTTCTTAGAATCAGAGTCGATACAGATCTCCCCTTAGTTACAAAGAAGAGGTTATCAGTTGCGAGGAACTAAAAGGAGACAGAAGGAGTCTAAGGACTTTAAAAAACTTTTAAGTGTAATTTGGATCTCCAGGGCTAGTACTCTATAATCATAAGGTTTGGGCCACTGCAAGGCATCATCAGAGATCAAAAGTGAAGTCTTTGGGGTGGTTTGCACTCTAATACTTTCAGATTTCTCTTGAGTGCAACTTAGCTCTGAATATCTTTGATTTAAGGAGAGCTACGTTATCACTATAATGTTTTATTACCATTAAATGGCACGTTCACTTTCAGCTGTAATTGAAGTTTTTCTTGTGTGGTAATATAGGGTCTGGTTATAGGACTTTAGCTAAGAGCCACAGTTTGCAATTCATAGAGCACTTTGAGATTTGCAAATAGAGTCTCATAAATCAGTTTAAAGAATAATAATGGAAGGCAATGGAATTAAATTATCAACATTACATATATACTCAATTTCATTTCAACTGACTTTTCATCATGGTGACTTTTTCTTGACATATAAATATGAAGCTCTACAAAAGAGGGAGCCTTTTTTTGTGTTGTTGTGAGAAAATGGGGGTATTAAACAAATATTAGTCACTGTGTAAGAAAACTTCAACAAGTAACTGAGTAGTAGATATTCCTCACAAGGATTGTGCAAAACAGTGAATTCTAATCATCTGCCTTCCTTGTTGCTTTTAAGCAAAATCGACTGGAAAGGGAAGTGAGGCATGTTCCATGGGGGTTATACAAACTACTCTAAAAAAAGGTAGAAGGCCTGCATGGGTGAACAAGGCGCTCCTGTGCAAACTCAAACACAAAAGGAAGCCTAGAGAGGGTGGAAAGAAGGACAGGTAGCCTGGGAGGAATCAGAGAAATTGTCCGAGCAGCCAGGGATCAGTTTAGGAAACCTAGAGCCCTGATAGAATAAATCTGTCTAGGGATGTCAAGGGCAACAAGAAAAGCTTTTATAGGTGTGTTGGCGATAAAAGGAAGACTAGAAAAAATGTGGATCCTCTCTGGAAAGAAACAGGAGGCCTGGTTACCTGGGATATGGAGAAGGCTGAGATACTCAATGACTTTTTTCCCTGAGTCTTCATCTGCAAGTGCTGAAGCCACACTACCGTAGTCCCAGAAGGCAAAGGCAGGGACTGGGAGAATGAAGAACTGCCCACTGTAGGAGAAGATCAGGTTTGAAACCATCTAAGGAACCTTAAAGTGCACAAGTCCATGGGACCTGATGAGATGCATCTGCAGGTCCTGAGAGAACTGGCAAGTGAAGTTACTAAGCCACTATCCATCATATTTGAGAAGTCATGGCAGTCCCGTGAAGTTAGCACTGACTGGAGAAGGGGAACCTCATGAAGTTCAAGAAGGCCAAGTGAGAGGTCCTGCACATGGGTTGGGGCAATCCCAAGCACAGATACAGGCTGGACAGAGAATGGATCAAGAGGAGCCCTGAGGAGAAGGACTTGGGGGTGTTGGCTGATGAGAAGCTCAACATGACCTGGCAATGTGCACTTGCAGCCCAGAAAGCCAGCTGTATCCTGGGCTGCATCAAGAGTGACCAGCAGGTGAGGGAGGTGATTCTGCCCCTCTGCTCTCGTGTGACCCCACCTGGAGTGCTGTGTTCAGGTCTTTGGCCCCCCAACATAAGTAGGACATGGGCCTTTAATTAACTCTCTTTACTCATTAACATTTCCAACATTAAACTCTCTTGCACTTAGGTAAGAATGGTATTACAGATGTATAACGTTTATCCTACAAGGGCTTGATTTTGAGATTCAAAAACTTCTTTTAACAAAATAAAACCAAAGCATTCTTAGGACTTCAGAACAAGGCATTGAGAGAATGGATAGTTCATATTCAAAGGTTAAGAAACTTGTAGCAAATCATGTTTCCATCTGCAACACAGATAAACCTTGCTGTTTGCATATCTGCATGACCATCAGCTCTGAATTTTGGAGGCCTGATACTTTCCTGAGCTTTAATACAAATGGCTGTTCATCAACATCTTCTTATCAGAAGAGCAATATTTCCTGTTTATTACTCAGTTAGCTCTGTTCTTCTCTATAAATGAAAACAATACCATGCTTTGGTATTCAAAAGAACCCAATACTGCACATGAAATACACAATTCAGAATGTTTTGTTCAGAAATAACCCTGGAAAGTATTAAGGTAAAATAGTTCTGGAAAATTAATATATTTTAGATGTCAGATACAGTTTGTGAATTCTTTGCAAGACAAAATAGGCAAAATAAAATTTGACAACAGTTATTTTTTGTGATGAATAATCCAACTCTTCAAACAACCAGTATTACATTATTATAGTTTAGGATAAATTGTTGCCCTCTTTTAATAATAAATTTTTACTGATTACATATTTCTGTCTTATCAAGTGAAAAATCTGGTGTTCACTCCATTGAGACTTGACTCTCCCTAAATTTACAAAAATATGGGCTACCTGGTTGCTGTACAACTTGTAGCTATACACCTGCCTGTGTTTATTCATAACTTTAGCATTGATTATTATTAATCATCCACTTTTATGCACAGCACAATAATTATATTTTCACTTTATTCTATTCAGTGCCTTCACCTCATTACAGGTTTCTATATTTCAGTTTCTTTTCATCATATATTTGACTGGAAAAACACTGATGGTTTTATTCTTTGCCTAAAGTGGTTTCACAGAAATGCCACAAATTGAAAGGATTTCTTCATTATATTTAGGTATGGGGTTGCATAGTGTTCCTACTAACCCACTTCAAACATTGCTGCAAATGCAGAGGACAGGTGGAACAGCTGCCTTCTGAAGGAGAGTAAAGCAGCCATTCCAGAACTGACAATTTGTTTGGTCTATGTCAAGCTCATTTTGGTTTGGCTTTAATTCCAGTCATACTTCAAATTAAGAAGAAAAGTCATAATCTCTTTGAAACTGACCGTATGCATAGAATGATGTATCAAAAATATTACAGGGAGATTCTTATCAATGATGTTTCATAATATGCCTTCAGCTCTTAGTAAAAAAAAATTAGTTTCAGGGGTTTTTTTCAATATCACACAGCACCATTCAGTAACACATTAGCCTAGGTATGCTGGAGATGATATTCAGTACCATTATGATCACTTTAGGTGACAGCTACCAATTACCAGTCTTTGTGTTCATAATCACTGACCATATTCTCCAGCTGTCTGCTCATCTGTTTTCAGATTATATTTAACTCGCCGAGGAGTCCTTCTCGTTTCCCAAACAAATTCTTCTCCCAAGATATTCTGGGTACCAGAAATGCCATAACATTTATGCAAATGTGAATAGTGTAAAATATCAGCTAGTTCAGGACAACATTCTATGAACAAAATTTTGTTTTATTTGTAGGGGATATTTATAGACAGAAATCCTGAAATAAGATGGAGGCAAGCAGGATGTTAGTGAGCCAATGACTCTGCCCTGCAGAAATTAAATATAGAACTGTTCAAAATTTTTTAACAGAAATTAATCTCAAAGTCACAGAGTTGCAAATTCACAGTCACCCTGCCTTATTATGGAGGCTCAAGTACCCTTTTAGCCCATGCCTGGAAGAGGCCTAAGTAAGAACGAGGCCCAGAGCATAGCTCCTCATGTGCACCCAAGAGATGCAGCATTTTGCAGAACAGGGCACAAAGAAGAGGCCAGAAAATTCTTTTGCCTAGCATACACATCCTTAGCTGTGGTGGTGATGTGCCACACAGCGTCTTCCCCAGGAGCCACTGGAGTAACTGTCCCTTCATTGTCAGGTGTACCTTGGACCCAGATGGAGCTTAAGAGAAGGGTGCAGCTCTGCAAATCTCAAGCAGTAAGGAGCACCTGGGTCCTCTTTTTCAGCCTGCTGCACATAGTCTTCTAGCCTACAGCAGGTGTGCTGTTGTCAGTGAGCTTTCTTGCCAAGTAAAAGAGCTGCTGGGGAGGTCTCCAGACTGCATAGAGAGAATAAGAAAGAGATCAGCTGTATCTTCTCTGAGAACCAACACCTTCAAAAGCCTGAACCTTCAACTGTAGTGGAGGGGCAGGAAAAGCCTGTGCCCATGAGACTGGAAAGTGGAAACCTGTCATGAGAAAAGCTAGAAGCTGGTGGCTTCTCACACTGGGAGGAAGGCTCCTGCCATACCTGAAGATCTGCAGTAACAGAATAGGTAGTGTCCTCGTAGCAGATGAGGAGCTGGGAGTACCATCAAAGTAGCATATTTGGCAGCTGAGCCTGAGCCACTCAGGACCAGTAGGAGGAAATGGTGAGTGACAGTGGTGGAGACTTCTTACTGTGGGTGACAGAGGCCTTTCATCTGCAGACCTGAGTTGTTGTTCAGGGAGGTTTGCTGTTTTCTGGGGGCTTGCATTAGTAGTGTTGTAGAGAAGCTATGGAGGCTTATCTGGTCCTCTGACTAGTATTCTTGCTGCTCTTCCATATACATACCAATCACACTGCCAGGGGTGACCTGGGAAGTCAAATGTGACTACCTAACTCTGGTGGAAATAGACAAGAGCATGGAGCCGTGATGGCGTCCTCCTCAATCCTGCTGGTGAAGGAGAAGGGCCTGAGGACTGGATTGATCCTATGGCTCAACAATTGGTTGCACAGTTGGTGATGGCAGCATAGTTTCTGTTTCTGCAACCATGGGACCTCCCTTTGAAGGTCTGCTTGGAAGGAACAGGATCCACTGACTAAGCAGGGTGAAAGTATGTTTGCCAGCAGGCTGGCCAACTTGGTGAGGAGAGCTTTAAAAACTTGGTGAGGAGAGCTTTAAACTAGAAATGATGGGCTAGGAAAATATTCCTCAACAGACAAGTGAGGTAGTTGTGAACAAGGTAGGTAAGTCAAGGGCGGGAGATGGCGGGTACAAAAGCAAAATAGCAGACATCAAAACAAGGCTGAAGTTTAATCACTTCAAGTGGAGATATGCAGTAAAGGAAGTGCCTGTGGAATGGCCTTATGGGAAAACTGTTCTGGGGAATAAGCATGCTTGGGTGCCTCTTGGGAATGCCTTTACACTGGTGCATGCAGCATGGGAAGGAAACAGGAGGAATTAGAAGTCTGTGCAGTTACAGGACTATGATTTCATTGGGATCATGGAGGTATGGTGGGATATCTCACATGACTGGAGTACTATGATGGATGGATAGAGGCTCTTTAGGAAGAGCAGGCAGGAAAGGTAAGGAGAGGGTGTTGCGCTTTATTTGAAAGCGCAGCTGGAATGCATTGAGCTCTGCCTTGGGATGGATCAGGAGCCAGTCAAAAGCTTATGTTATGGGTCAAAATCAGCAGGCAGACCAATATGAGTGCTGTTGTAGTGGGTATCTGCTACAGATCTCCTGATCAGGAAGAAGTAGATGAAGCCTTCTTCAAACAGCTGGAAGAAGCCTCATATTCATAGGCCCTGATCCTCATGGGTTCAACCTCCCTGATATCTTCTGGAAGGACAACACAGCAAAGCACAAGATCTAGGAGATTTCTGGAGTGCACTGAAGACAACTTCCTGACATAGCTGATTGAAGAGTCAACAAGTAAAGGCACCCTGCTGGACCTGATACTTGCAAACAAAGAAGAACTGGTCAGGGAAGTCTTAGCTGCAGTGACCATGAGATGTAGAATTTAGGATCCTGTGAGGAGAAAGTAGGGCAAAAAGCAGTACCATGACCCAGGATTTAACTTTCACTTCTTCAGAGATCTGTTTTGGAGAATCCCATGGGATAAAGCCTTGGAGAGAAGAGGGGTCCAGGAGAACTGGTTGATAGTCAAGGAGGCTCCAGGCTCAGGAATGGTTCGTCATGACAAGTAGAAAATGAGGCAAAGGCAGCACGAGGCCTTCATGGATAAACAAGAAACACCTGACTGAACTTAGGCATAAAAAGGAAGTGTACAACACGTGGAAACAGAAGCAAGTGACCTAGGAGAGGTTATGCTGTCTGATCGTACAAGGAAGGGGTTAGGAAAACTGGAGTTTAATCCATCAAGGGATGCAACAAGGAAGGATTCTACCAGTATGTGAACAGCAAAAGGAAGAGTCAGGAAAGCCTGCTGCTGAATGGGGCAGGAGAACAGGTGACAAATGATGTGGAGAAGACTGAGGTACTTAATGCCTTCTTTGCCTCAGTCTTCACTGGTAAGATCAACCTTCAGGAATCCCAAGGCCCTGAGACCAGGGTTAAAATCTGCAGCAAGGAAGACTTACCCTTAGTGGATGAGGATCAGGATAGGAATGCACACTGGACATGCACAACTATAGGCCCTGATGGGATGCATCCATGAGTGCTGAGGGACTGGCTGATGTCATTGCAAAGCCACTCTCAATTGTCTGTGAAAGGTCATGGAAACTGGGAAACATTCCTGAAGACTGGAAGAGAGCGAATGTCACTCCTATCTTCAAGAAGGGCAGGGGAACTACAGATCAGTCAGCCTCTCATTGGTCCCTGGAAAGAGCACTGCCAGCATGTTGAAGGAAGTGATCCTTGACCTCTGCTCCGCCCTCACGAGGACACATCTGGAATACTGTGTCCAGTTCTGGGCTCCCCAGTACGACATATGGACTTACTGAAATGATCCCAGTGAAGGGCCATGAAGATGATTAAGGGACTGAAGCAACTTTCTTGAAGAGAGGCTGAAAGAACTGGGACTATTCAGCCTGGAGAAGAAAAGGTTCAGGGGGGATCTCATCAAGTGTGTGAATGCCTGAAGGAAGAGTGCAAAGAAGATAGAGCCAGGCTATTTTCAGTGGTGCCCAGGACAGGACCAGAGGCAGTGGGCTCAAACTGAAACACAGGAGGTGCCATCTGAACGTCAGGAAACACTTTTTTTTGCTGTGACAGTGACCAAGCACTGGCACCGTATTCTGTCACTGCATTTTCCAATATGAGTGTTTCGTAATTTGAGGGCAAGGATATATTTACCAAGCATCTTTTGGATAGAAAACACTTTCCTTGTCTTTTTTTCACAGTATTGTGGTACTGGTGAAGACTGCCTAGAAGAGTGCACTGAGTCATATGCCTCACCCTCTTAGAAATATGTAGAAAAGCTTCTGGAACATTATCTCAGAATGGTGCCAGCACAATACGCTTCCCAGAACTGTTTTTCATTTCTTCTAGGAATACTAAAAAACTACTGTCAAACTCCATTTTTTTTATGTATGATGGCAGTTTCAAGAAATATACTAATTTTTCCAAATAAATTAGATTACAACTATATTTAATGAAAAACCGAGTCTCTACTGATGTTCCTAAAGCTGACCTATTGAATAAAGTATCAACAGTAGCTCACATTGTTATCTGTAGCACAGTTTATGAACTGTAAGACACGAATAAGTTAATCATATCTCTCTTGCCTCAGTAATATGAATTAATCAGGTGTTGAATGTATTGTGGAAGTAAATTTATTCTACTGAAATCACATCATATGTTTGTATGGAAAAGACTGAAAGTCTACTTTTGAAGCCAAAAAGAAATTAAAGTTTTAATAATAAAATGCACTGTGGCTTCAATCCACCTTAGCATGTAAAATAAATAATCACAGCACACTTTTAAATATGACACCTTCAGCGTTGCAGTAGTTACCTCTGGACTAGCTGCTGATATTCTCTTCTCCTTGAATGCTAATTATCCGGATCTACACATGTGCATACATACATGTTTGAGCTTGCACACTATAAAGTTGAAATAGTATAGACTGAACTAATTTTCAAAATGGACAGTAAAAAAAAAAAGAGTATGACGAATATTTTGGAAGCAGAAGTGGTAAAATGACATTAATAGAAATAGGAAAGTATAATGAGCCAGTAGATACACAGTGATCAGATTACAGAATTAAAGACCAGAAGAATCTGGCAAATTATACCGTAGCCCAGATTCCTAAACAATTCAGTTATTTCTGTTATAATCTGCATAGGTTTCATTTTTTGTTTGTACTGAGGTGTCTATGCAGTAAAAATAGCTGCTTTTTTAAACCAATGTATCTGCTTCATAATACAGCAACAGCATTTCACATTTCCTCAACAGTTCTAACCTAATTATTCATTTATCCATAATATCTTGTGGTCACTTTTAAACCCTGTTATTTATTCTCATACTACCTTCAGTATTTCACTAGTGATATTTGCAGCTACAAAACAAGTACACACATATGGTGGTATAGGTTTTACATTTGTAATGAGTTTCATTTTACTTGGTAAAAAAGAATTGACCTATAGCATAACTTTGTTACAAATACAGAAATACGTTGCTTTCACTTTTTATAGTTCACTTTTTAAAAGAACAAAAAATAAACTTTAAATTACTTTTAATAAAATCATAATACAAATATACAATATATTGGCTCATAATTTACAGTCAAAGTGGAGCTTACAAGAGCTCCTGTAAGGGAAGTCATACTCTGACCCTAACATGAGACTGACACACATGCCTGCCTTCCCCTAACCTCTGTTCCTTTACTGAAAGACAGCTATACCGGGGCATCTGTAATATAGAATAATAGAATCGTTACGGTTGGAAAAGACCATTAAGATCATTGAGTCCAACTGCTAACCTATCACTGCCAAGTCCACCACTAAACCATATCCTCAAGCACCATGTCTGCCCTTCTTTTAAATACCTCCAGGGATGGAGACTCCACCAGCTCTGTGGGCAGCCTGTTCCAATGTTTGACAACCCTTTTGGTGAAGAAGTTTTTTTTAATATCCAACCTAAACTTCCTCTGGTGCAGCTTGAGGCTGTTTCCTCTTGTCCTATTGTTTGTTACTAGGGAGAAGAGACCGAACCCCGCCTCGCTACAACCTCCTTTCAGGTAGTTGTAGAGAGAAATAAGGTCTCCCCTCAGCCTCCTCTTCTCCACACTAAACAACCCCAGCTCCCTCAGCCGCTCCTCATAAGACTTGTTCTCTAGACCCTTCATCAGCTTCGTTGCCCTTCTCTGGACACGCTCCAGCACCTCAATGTCCTTCTTGCACTGAGGGGCCCAAAACTGAACACAGTGTTCAAGGTACAACCTCACCAGTGCTGAGTACAGGGGCACGATCACCTCCCTGCTCCTGCTGGCCACACTATTCCTGATACAAACCAGGATGCTGTTGGCCTTCTTGCCCACTTCTTGCCACACTGCTGGCTCATGTTCAGCCGGCTGCCAACCAGCACCCCCAGGTCCTTTTCCTCCAGGCAGCTCTCCAGCCACTCTTCCCCAAGCCTGTAGCATTGCATGGGGTTGTTGTGACCCAAGTGCAGGACCTGGCACTTGGCCTTGTTGAATCTCATACTGTTGGCTCCAGCCCAACAATCCAGCCTGTCCAGGTCCCTCTGTAGGGCCTTTCTGCCCTCCAGCAGATCGATACTTCCACCCAGCTTGGTGTCATTCGCAAACTTACTGAGGGTGCACTTGATCCCCTCATCCAGATCATCAGTGGAGATATTGAACAAGACTAGCCCCAACACTGAGCCCTGGGGAACACCACTCGTGACTCGCCACCAACTGGATTTGACTCCATTCACCACCACTCTCTGGGCACAGCCATGCAGCCAGTTTTGAACCCAGCAAAGAGTACACCTGTCCAAGCCGTGAGCAGCCAGCTTCTCCAGGAGAATGCTGTGGGAGACAGTGTCAAAAGCCTTACCAAAGTCCAAGTAGACAACATCCGCAGCCTTCCCCTCATCCACTAAGCAGGTCACCTTATCATAGAAGGAGACCAGGTTAGTGAGGCAGCACCTCCCTTTCATAAACCCATGCTGGCTGAGCCCAATCCCCTGGTTGTCCTGCATGTACCGCGTAATGTCATTCAAGATAATCTGTTCCATGACCTTTCCCAGCACCGAGGTCAGGCTGACAGGCCTGTAGTTTCCCGGATCTTCCTTCCGACCCTTCTTGTAGAGGAGTGTCACATTTGCTAGCTATATTTGCTTTCACTCACTTTAGAATACATTTATTAGGGAGACCTAAGCCTGTATATCCAAATTAAGTCATATCAGCTGTATTTGTTCAAGTTCATATATAGTAATTCAATATGTATTATTAATATTAAAATACATAAGTATTCTTTTATTTAGTTGTAACCTTAGCCCCCTACTTCTACTGAAGTCAATATAAAAATCACTGTTGGCAACCATAGGACCTGGCAGATCAATAAAATGATTCAATTCCTTCAGAAATAGGAACTGTTGCTTATTATAATTAACAGATAATTGTAACAATCAAGATATCAATTCTGTTATATTCACCTCTAAAAACAGTCCCATTAACTGTAATAAAATACAGAACAAATGCATATTTTAATTTCTAGCAATATATTAATTTCTCATCTGTAGACCGTGAAAAGTTTATGAAAGCTAATTTGTATTAGGAGTGAACAAGAATCAGATTTTGACTTTCCTATGTAACATTTATCTTACTGATAATACTTCTGAATAACTAAAAATTATAAGCAGTAATTAATGTAGGCACAACAGCAATAATACATTCATCTATGCAAAGAACAGTCGTTCTCTAAACAACAGTATGAACTAAATCTGATTTGCAGAAATGGTAGAATGATCTGACCACTTTACAGTGTTGTGAAAAAGAGCTGTTCAGCTGGGAGTGAGTGGTAGACCAGCCAGTGCTCACCCCTTGCCTGAGACCTGTGACTTTTTCATCCATCTCTGAGAAGTTGTGAGCTCCAGTGAAGAAGTGTCACACGTGTGTTAAATACACATTACTTTGTATCCACATGTAAAATCAATTTAAAAAATTGTTTTGAGCAGACAATGGAAGAGCATCACTTTTTATTCCCTACTTTAATAAGATGTGTTATTGACCCAAAATCCTCCACCTCAAATCCTGTGTAGCTCAGTGATCTGGGTGAGTGCCTATCCCCAGGCAGACACCTCTTCTGTACCCTGAGTAACTCTCCCATGATCCCCTTTGAAAAGAAACCTGGGGATGTGAATGAGAAAAGAGCCACTCCAGTAACCTCTCCTAGCTGGATGGTCCAAATGCCACAGGTGTGCAATTCATCGAGTAGGTATCAGCCTCACAGTGTCAACACAGGCACAGACACACAACTCTCACAACTAACGTTGATGACCAAATGGATAAAAGGGAGAATGCATCTACAAAGGCTTTACTTTGCAATGTGTTGCCCTGGACACATTATGAGGTGGTTAGACATAAACTGAATGTCTAACCCTAATGATGTATCTCTGTGCCCAAGTGTATGCTTTCAGCAGGCTATCTTAGCACAGATATGGTGTGGCAGGAACAACAAAGACTCGAGTTGGCTGGCAATAACTAATATTTTTATATATTTTTTTTAATTTTTTATCAAAAACTATGGTTTCTGTTAATGTTTAGCTCAAGATTACTTCTAAAACATTCACCTTCTTCAAAAAGAAAAATCTCACATATGATGTACAGCTTTAAACCAGCTGAGAATCTCACCCAGAAAGAGTGCCCAAAACTGAAAGTGTCTCTTCTGATGCATCATTTTCTATAGCTGTCCATAATACTTTATTTTCTGAACTGTAATGTCATTATATATAGACACAGGCACAGATGCATGCACATCAACAACTGTGTGGATAAATTTCTGATGCAATATCACATGCCTTTCCTTTTGGTCCAAAACACTGCTAGACACAGTTGATTCTGAGATATGTGCTTTCAGGAAGCGTATTGGAATAACCTGAAGAACATTTCTTCTGTTTCTACTAATAAAGGAAAAGATTCAAGCCACATCTGTAAAGCTGTATTTCTGAACAAGGTGTGCTTGTTCTACCAAGGATATGCCAATAATTCAAGGTAATCAGCAGGGTACATTACAGAAAAAACTCTGAACCAACAAGCTGTACAAACAAAATAGCAATCAGAAGATTTAATGCATTTCTGATGTACATTTAAGGCATTGACACTGGGCCACAGATGTACATGTGTTGTGTTTTATCTTGTTGAGATATGGCCTGTGAGAACCTATTATAGCACATCATCACCCACAACTACTGGGCCCAGCACAGGAAAAATTCCATCACACATTACTCCTGCAGATATATTAGAGAAACAAATTGTACTTGGAATTGAAAAGTCACAGGCTTATTCTGTCTTAATAAATTCCTGCCAAAAGGCTAAGTATAAAACTAGAAATACTTCCCAAATGTTGTTACTGTATTATCATCTCTGACATCTCAAGGGCTGCTCAGGGGATCATCTAGATATCATTTCAGAGTTCTCACAATAAATCTGCTTTTTTTAATCTGTGCTTGGTTTTATGTAGCCATTTTGAGTTTGCTGTACTTGAAATTTAACATCCTCTTTACCAAAAGGAAAAGCTGTTTTATAACGAGAGCTCTGACACTTTGGTGATCTGATGATACTATACACTTTTCAAAATCATAGATACACCTTCAAATGTTACTTTAACTTTTCCAAAGACATAGTCTGAAACCCTGTGATGTATCAGAAGAATCTTAATAGATCTGATTCTGTCTCTGCCCTGCCATCTTTCTGTTCTAGATTATGCATTATATTTTGATCATTTTTTGTTCTGTTATCAATACTTGCAAAGGCCCCTGAGTGTTTTCTTTCACACGCATCTTGTAACTCTTCCATACATCACTGTAGTATATAGTGATATTGCAAAGTTCTCAACTACATCTATTATTTCTGTTACCTTCTCTTATGCTTTTAATTCTCTATCTCTCTTCATAAATACATGAGGAGTTTATAATATACTGGTATGAGGCTGACAACACGCTAAATAAAATGCACTGGGAAAGAGCACCTTTTTAAAGTTATTCCAAGAAAAGCAGTCTTTCATGTCAACCAGCAAAACCATTTTGCCCCATTTTATTTCTGCTTCAACTAAACAGAGAAAATAACAGAAAAATGCAGAGGGTGTGCCTATGCCATTGGTTAATTACTCAGTTTCACTCTGAGCTCCTGCTTCTTTGACAGGCCACACTTCAGGACTGACAGATATTTCCTGGGATGGACCAATGAGGTCCTTACCCAGGCAGAACCCAGGCATGGCTGATAACTTAGGTAGGCAAGTACAGGTAAGAGATGGCTTGCTCCATTGCACATCACAGTCTGCCCACACCTTACTTTCAAAAACACATTCATCCCACCCCCCCTCTGCACATGGTACATAACCTCAGCATCATGTTATCAAGGCAGAAATATGGAGTGATGGAAAGCAGCTCTGTAACTATCTTTGTTCCAGTATAAAGTTATATTAATTCTGAAAGAAACTTCAGCCAGTTTTGTAAATGTCTTAGTCCCAATAAGAAAAAAAAACTCTAGACCAAAGAAAAGAACCAGCCTTGACAAGTGCTTCTGGCTATCCTGGATGTGGGGCACAGGGTGGCATAGTGAGAAGACTGCGGCATGCTATCTACGTTTGTCTAGAGGAACCCATTAGGGCATTTCATGCTGATGGTTATGAACAGTACAACCCCAAACTAAAAACCAAAAATTGGCCTTCATTAAGGTGGGAGCTGGTATGAGGATGTAGCAAATCAGACATGTGCTGCAAGTGGCATGAGATTCTTACAGGTGCAGATGCAAAGGGCTTGAAACAGGTACAAAATTAGACCAATGAGAAGTTACGCAATGCAAAAGAGTCAACATACTGCTGGAGGAGAAGGCCATGAGAGGCATGGATGTCACCCACCCTCACTCAACATACTAGGGAAGTGCAATGAATGTCTGGAGCAAGTTGCAAAGCTAATATGGGGGTAGCCAAATAGCAGAAGCAACATCTCAGCTGCCTATGCTAAATCTGACAAAGATCATGAAGCAAGAGCTGTAGCCGATGATCTGACAAGGTTATAAATCAAATAGATGTGGATTTACTTTAACATAAGGGTTTCTAAATTATGCCAGCTCATAAGAGAGCACTGTTCAGCCACTCCTACTACTGGGAAGCAATCTATAGCAGGGGAAGGGGACAGTGAGCTAAAGGTGCCGACTTCTGTCTTTGCTTCAGCAAAAAAATAGTTGGCTTCTTCAATCAGAGCCTTCCGTCTCTCTCAGTGGCGTGTAGGACGCAGCATTGAGAACAGTATTGGTTATCTATAGAGGTAAATAGGTACATGAGTACTTTTAGGCCTTGATGTCTCCAGTCTATAAACATAAGAAAAGGCGTTCCAGATCAGGTCACTGTCACACTGAGTCATGTATTCCAGCAGTCATCAGTACAGCATGGTGTAATGGAAAATGAAGAAAAAAGCATTAATTAAATTTAATGTTTAAATATGAAACAGGAGATGATCTATCCCTTGTAAGTAAAGTTTTCCTTTATGAAATACAGTTGCGGGCTCTAATTATCTGTGAATGAATGTGCTCATTTTTTATGTTTAATACTTCTTCCCCGAATAATTCTGGGCTCTCAGTGGGATCTTAAAGTAATTAATCATTTGTTGTGTAAAAAAATCTGTTGCCTTTTGGCCCAAGAAGCACTACCATGTTGTTCTTATACTGGGAAAAAGGGTAAATACCAATGGTCACCCTACTTTTTGTCAGTCCTGTATCTGTTATGATTATTCTGTGCTTCCTTCCTAAAATGTCCCAGCATTTTTAATATGAAAATGTGGACAGTTCTGAATTTACACAATGTCATTCCCTCACGAGTGATGCTACATGACATAACTTTTCCACCAGTCATCCATCTTCATCCTTGTGCATGTCCTCATTTGTTCTTTTGGAGGTGAGGAATTAGGAGGCTACTGTGAGTACTCTGGGTAACCAGGATGCTTTACCCAGTATCTTGCTTATTTGGGGGATTTCTTGCCTCCTTTTCTTTCTCATAAGTGTCATCTTTCCAACAGTTAAAGTCGATATAGCTACTGCTGAGCTTTATATGAGTTCACATATACTATTTCAAGAGAGCTTCAAACCTCCTCCAGTATATGTGCTTAATGTGTCAGTATGCAGTGATCAAAAATTTCTGTCTTTGTTTCAGTGTTTTGCAAAATCAGAACAGCAGATTGCTGTTGGCTGTGTACAGGCTCCTCCACACAATGCTTTTACATCAGCAATCAACAGGTAGGCTAGCCAACCACAGATCTTGAAATAATCAAGTAGCAACTTGTCATTTCAGCTGTGATGAAAGTCAACAACTGTTGTGTGAGTTATGAAAGTGTACTGCACAGAGTGATGATCTCGTTTTTCTGGCATCCGAATAAGACAAGGAAGACAACTGGGTTTCACAGTTGTGCATCAGTGCCTCATAGTTTAAAACTCATTGATGTTACCAGGCTCTGGTAAATGAATAAAAAGAAAATTGATCATTAAATGGTGTGATAAAATGTATGAACAAGACATCCAGATACCAAGAGCTTTCTACATACTGAATGTAGCAGCCTTATAAGCAACAAGCTTACAATGTACACCTGCAGACCCCACTAAATTGTTTAGATTGCACACTTTACTGTAGGTCAGGGCTGTTAATCACCAGAACGCCTCAGGGCAGCCACATACAGCCTTATTTATGGGCAAATCAAGAAACTGAAATACTGAACCGTGCCTGATTAGCTGCACTAATATGCTACTTGTGGCTAATTTCTGAGCTGCTTAATTCACAGGTGTTTGCCCCAGCCAATAAATCATGCTTTCTACCTCCTCTTTGCACTCATGGACCTGCCATGCATATGTGGAGCCTGTTTAAGTGACAAGCAGGAAATAATTGATGGTGCATTAAATCACTCTGGTGTTTAGTGAACTGGCTCCCCTTTGAAACAAGCCTTGCTACGTTCCCACTCCCAGGCTCATTTCAGATGTTATTGTAACCCAAGTCTTCTGCGCCACTGCTTGCAACCTTTCAAAGGTACAATGTGTACATTTCCTCATTTTTATTTGTTTTACTTGTAGATCACACTATTTGCATAAGACATCACTATTAAATTTCCCACAACAGCTAGTCATCAATGCAATGAAGCAAAATGAAATTCTACTGACTGAGAAGTTGGAAGGGAACATACCAGGAACCTTAGCAGCTCCAGCCCTGCAGTTTCCCGTTAAATATTTTTAAATGAAGCTGTCAGTAAACAGGGGTTCTCAGTCATGTTTTGTATTGATCATCACTAACTTGCTTGCTCTGATTTTTTCCCTTCAGATGAGAGAAAGGGATCTGAAAGTTGAACTCATGGAAACAATCAGCTCCTCACTCACTCTAAGTCAAAACCAGGCAGATTCATGTTCTTTTCTGTATCTCAACACAAAGCCACAGAGAAGCTGCACTATTTCCAAACTTTAACTGAAAATGCTGTTGAGGGTATACTGGGAGGCCTGAAACTAGGGAGGACCCTGATTTTTTCGTCTGTGTTTTGGTTCATCCCATATTAACATGTGGTTACCTGAAGCCCTTTTTATTCTGGGGGAATCTCAGGTCTTCAGCTTGCATTGTAGCTAAGATGGTAGTTCCTCAGGGAATTCTGGATGAGTCACATAAATCTTTTTTATATGGCTTATGGAGAATGCCCTTTGGAGCAAAGGATAAGAGGCAAGACCTAACCACTTCTTTCTACTTTAAGGAGTCTATTACCTTTGCCCATTATAAAATTCCTTTGCCATTATTCTGGGGTGTAAGTAAAATAATCTGAAAGTAAAGGATTTCAGCAAAGAAGTAAAGATTCTGGTTTTAAAATATTTTTACTGGCCACTTAGGCCTTATGCTGAGACCAAACAAAAATTGAAACTAATGGGTAATGAGGCAGTCTCCTTATTAGTGTATCACACAAAAAGCTTATTGGTGTCCTGCGAACCACAATGTTGCCAACAGTTTTGTGGTGACAGATAAAAATGGGAATTTCTGGAGATATTTTTTCTGAAGGTACTTAAAAATTATTACATTTACTTAGCAGAATCTTACATTGTTTGAGGTACAATTACCTGAGATTTTTTTCTTCTGCTGCAGCAAAGACTAGCAAAAAAAGTTCAGCTCTCCAAGAAGGCAACTAGTTAAAATTCAATTAAAAGGAACAGCAAAAAGGATAAAATGTCTGCAAGTGATACAAGAGGTTTTTAAACAAAATGTGTTAGACATTCACTATAACTATGAATCACCCCCACCATCAAAAAATATTTCTCATATGTTCCATAGGAAACCATATGGCTGAATGGAAAAGCTAGAGGCAATAGCAATCTGAAAAAAAAAACCGGGAAATTATCCCCCTTAGTCATATCCAGCTGAAGAAGTTTTTAAAAAGCATAAACTGAGACAAATTACATATAAAAGCACCATAAGGCACATAAAAAGAATTTGGGGAATAACTTCCTACAAACATTAAAAAAATATAAAAATTAGTAACAAAACAAGAAACTGGTGGTTTGGAGTTTGTTTCCCAAGCTTCATAGGTAATCTATGAAGTGACCAGAAGGTCAAAGTTTATAAAGAGAACTTAAATGCCCTGTAGTAGCCACTGGTGAAGATGCAATACTGAGTTGCATGGACATTTCACCTGACCTAATATGGTAATTTTATGTTTTTTATCTTCTGAGGTTATAAAATGAAAGTTCTGCTGTCAGGTTGTTCTCTCTTGCTCTTACCTGCTTTTCTTAAATGCCAAGAGAGGATTTGTTAACTTCTGGGGAAGCTGTAAAGTCATGTTTTGCCATAGACTTGCAAAAGAGTTGGGTTATGATCTGGATTATGAGACATTTTTAATACATTTGTAAATTTTAAGGCCAGAAAGAGCCATTATGTTTGCCCAAAGTAATTTCCTTTGCTATCCAGTTATAACATTTTTTCCTGACTGGTTTCTGAATTGGAAGGAATTATTCTGTTTCATTAAAAAGAAGTTTGTTCAGATTTAGAAACTAGTAACTTAACCTGGAATGTATTTTTATAATTTGGCATACTTCTGCAATTTCTTTAGTGATAATTCAATTATAAAAATAAGAACTATGTTTGAGATATTGTGTTTCAATTTATCTCAAGCACCTTGATTTAAAGGAGATTATTGACACAAATATCTAACGAATAAAGGTAAGTCATAATGTCTGATCTGAAAACTTTAGGGTGAGATTTTCGAAACTCTTCTACATTAAATTACCATAAAACATCTAGCTGACCCCATAGTATAAATACCAGAAATTTCAGTATAAAGGCATGACATTTTTCCACCATTTATTAAGTGAATATTTTGTTTTCTTTTTGATACCTAGTTTGCTAACATGCCTACTAAAGAAAACTATAATGCCTACATGTTAGTTAATATCCTTTCACTATATCAGACTTCAGTGTTTTGACTCAAAGGAGGTTTTTCCCCTAAAATGGCTTTTCTTGGAAGTGAATATTTGGGGTCAGGATTTTGTTGTTGTTGTTGTTAAAATAGACTTTTCATTTTCTTTCTGGATTACCTAAAAATTTCACAACCTTCTTATTAAATATTTTAATGTGTTTTCTTGAGGATTACAGAATGGTTACTAAAAATAATTATTTCATCAATACCATTGTTTTTTGAATTAAAAGGTAACATTTTCTATTATGTGTTCAGTAGGTATTTCAGGTAAATAGCACTGTTGAATTGAATTACATTATTTGAATAAACAAGTAGAATAAATTTAAGCTTGATGATATGTCACAAATAAATACTAATATAACTGAAGTGGAGAGGCAAGGGGTGACCAAATTTGTACAGAGCTTCAGTTCTTCATTTATAACCTCCTGGAGGAGTTTGCGGGAATAAATTACTTTTTGGTCAGCTGACATCCATGGGAAAACTCCAGCTGAATTCAATGGGGATGGGGAAAAATACACATACACATCATCAGTATTTCTAATCTGACTTGATATTTTGAATATTTTAGACATTTTGTGCCAATCTAGACAAATCATCAAGAAGTTCATTGTCTCAGTTCTGTGTCCTTTTTAAAGTCTAGGACCTTGTAAACATGATGAGTTGGACATGAAAATTGTTTTCTGAAAACTAACCCTTAAAATTTTGTTGTACGTTCTTGTAATGTTTATGGTATTTTAAACAAAGTTACTGAAATGTTCATTAGGATTTTCACACAAGGCTTAGATAGAATCATAGAATCATAGAATGGTTTAGGTTGGAAGGGACCTTTAGAGGTCATCTAGTCCAAAGACCCTGCAATGAGCAGGGACATCTTCAACTAGATCAGGTTGCTCAGAGCCCCGTCCAGCCTGACCTTGAATGTTTCCAGGGATGGGGCATCGGCCGCCTCTCTGGGTAACTTGTGCCAGTGTTTCACCACCCTCACTGTAAAAATTTTTTCCTTATATCCTATCTAAATCTACCCTCCTTTAGTTTAAAACCATTACCCCTTGTCCTGTCACAACAGGCCTTGCTGAAGAGAGTGCCCCCATCCTTCCTATAGTCCCCCTTTAAGTACTGAAAGGCTGCAATAAGGTCTCCCCGCAGCCTTCTCTTCTCCAGGCTGAAAACCCAACTCTTTCAGCCTTTCTTCATAGGAGAGGTGTTCCAGGCCTCAGATCATCTTTGTGGCCCTCCTCTGGACCTGTTCCAACAATTCCTTGTCCTTCATGTGCTGAGGGCCCCAGAGCTGGGTGCAGCACTCCAGGAGGGGTCTCACCAGAGTGGGGTAGAGGGGCAGAATCAATTCCCTCGACCTGCTGGCCATGCTCCTTTTGATGCAGCACAGGATACTGTTGGCTTTCTGCGCTGCAAGCGCACATTGTTGGCTCATGTCCGGCTTTTTGTCCCTCAGTACCCCCAAGTCCTTCTTCACAGGGCTGCTTTCAATCTTTTCATCCCCCAGCCTGTATTGATACCAGGAGTTACTCCTACCCATGCGCAGGACCTTGTACTTGGCCTTGTTGAACCTCATGAGGTTCTCACAAGCCCACCTCTCCAGCTTGTCTGGGTCTCTCTGGATGACATCCCATCCCTCTGGTGTGTCAACCACACCATTCATCTTGGTGTCATCTGCAAACTTGCCGAGGGTGCACTCAGGATCAGGATGATCAGATCAGGGTAATAAAATAATTCCAGTTATTTTTGTTTGCGTTTTTCTTTTCTTTCCCCACTTGCCCTTTTTAATATAATAGATAAATCTACGCCTCACTCATAATTTCATGCTTAACAGACACACAACAAACTCTCACACAAGGATCATCTCTGGGGATTTTCAGACCAATTTGTCACACCTCTATAATAGTCTGGAAATCTCATCTGAATTTTTTTCACTTTCAGAAAAAAATAGCATAAAATAAAGTTAAATGTACTTTGAAGTTTCTTTAGACTGTTGTGATTTTTAGGTTTGTTTTCTTTTTGCCAGTCAATTTTTCCTAATTTAAACTTCAGTGAACTCTATAGAGATCCCTCTGAACTTTCAAGGGTTGCAAAGCAGTTCCAGGCTGTTACAAAAAATCTTACAAGTATAAGCTGAAACTACAACAAGCTCCTCTTTCATGCAGTCTTGGAGAGGTTTATTAAGATAAGGAGTAACGTTGGTTTATGATTATTATTGGGGTGTACACTAGTAGCTGATAGAGTTCTCTGAAGTTTCACTACCTTGAGAAAAGAGATGTGGTAAGAGGAGAGTTAAGATTGTTTGGGTTACCTTAATTGCTCCTCTCCATATTCATGATGCTCTAAGTGAAAGTGAAACTACCCCATGTCATTTTTGTGCTTTAAATTATTTGTGATTTTTGAGAATAGCTCTGAGAGTACGCTCTGAAGGGATCTGTGCTAGAAATAACCAAAAGATATTTGCAATTTAACCCTGTATTAACAAAGATTCTTATTATCATTGAATTTGCTTTTTGTTTGCTTCATTGGCCTTGAATTATTTTTTCAGTTGAAAATCCATTCTGTATTTCATCACATTCTGGATCAACACCAAAGGAATAATGTATGACAATTCAAAAAAGGAAAAAGGAAATGTATAATGCAACTTAGTAACACTATGTAATTGTCACACTGCTGAAATGTAAGCATTGGAGAGGGATATGGGAACGTCAAGAAGTGTGGTTTCTGTATTTAAGAATTAAAGGTGTGCCAGCCTTTACTGTCAGAATACACTTTCAGGAGGCAGCAATGAAAGTTTATATTACAAAGGTCACTCAGAGAAGAAGAATGTCACAAAGTTAAGTACATCCAGGGAAGATCAGATAATAGAGAATATCTTCTTCAAAGCTAAAATGATAGATTGCAAGAATGGTAAAATAGAGCACATGGCAGATAGAAAGGGAAATCAAGACAAGAAAAAAAATAAAATAGAAGGGTAATACAATATAAGTGAAGCTGTAGAAATCATAAAAGAAATGCTTGGAAACAAGAGTGAAACTTATTGAATAAAATAAAATTTATTCAGAGCATTCAGATGGCAAGAGTCAGAAAAATAACCAGCAGAGTGGCATCTTAGCTGATTGCAAGATGCTTGACGAATACATTTTAAAAAATTGTCATGTGTTTTCATATAACACCATATGAATAATTTAACAGCAATGCCAAGATTTATGAAAAGAGTATTATCAGTGAAATGTTAATGCCTGAGACAAGAAATTGTGGGGGTTTAGGGTGACTGTACAGTTCTAATTTATAAAAAACTATAGTATTTAACATGGATTTGTAAAGCTGGGACAAAATCTTTCTGGATTTCTACAGTATTAACAAAGATGAAAGCTTCATGATATTTGGGAATTCTGTGCTAGTTATCATTTAAAACAATCTTTGGCAAACAGAATGTGTAATACTGTCAAAGCAATATTTATACAGAATAGCAAGACTAATTATTTTTCATTTAATATTTTGCTTCCTTTGATGAGCTCATCGTAAAGTGATCTTTTGTACTGAAGAAGGAATTTTATGATGTCATTAAAATGTTACAGACACAATCATTATGTAATGTTAGTCATTTTTGCCCTTGGAAAACCCATAAGGAAGAGCATGTGCAGGCAGATTGATTTGACTCTTTGCATGCCTGGCCACAACATGAGGCAGACATGGTGTTTTGGTTTCCTGTGGATGGCATCTGTTGCACCTCAACAAAGACACCCATTTGTATTCACCATCTTAGGCTTTCTTATGACACACTAAAAAGTTGACGAACAAGCACAAAGTCAATAAGATTCCATCGCTGTATCTGCGTAGCCCTCATCTGCAGGATTACAGCAGTTCCTTGCAGTAATGGAAAACTGTTGGGGAAATCTCAGAGGACACAAGTGGGTGGGGCACAAAAATGCAGACAGTGCCTGTTTAAATTTTTGGTACCACAACCATTTTCCAACCTCACCTGCCTTAGCGTCTCCAGCAGGGAGAAGGTATTAGGCTGAATTTCCATGTCTGCAATATGTGTACAACCAAGACAATCTGATCCTTGGGCACTAACCCAGTGATGTTGAAATCAGGAATGATGAGCATACCATTCTCAAAAGAACACTTTCATATGGAAAAACACAATTTTAAGTAAAATGATTTAGACAGTGCAAGTGTAAATTGTGACCAGAAGAGCACAGATTATGGCTTCAAGCCTTTAGGGCAGACAAAGTTAAAGGCAACCTTTCTGCTAAATGGTCTGTTTAGCTATCTGTTCTTTGCAAACATACCAGAAGGCAGAAGGCACACTACTCTGATAATGTGGTGTTTTCCACTTTTTCTTTACAAATATTAAAAGTTTGCTCAAACCTAAAATCCTGCTAAAGTGCAAATAAGCTCTGGGTCAACAATCATTAATCAAAATCCCTATTTTGTCTTCCTTCATTGGTGTGCTACAGAAATAATGTAAATTCATTTTCAAACTACATGGTACAGTGTGCTTCACAGAGTGACTTAGAGGGCATACTTATTTCTCTACATGTCATACGATGTGATACCCATAATCATTTCCAAATCTTCCAGTACTTTATTTCAATTAAATGCAACAACGTCTTTTACCTTGGCTTATAGTCAATTCTTAGCTACAGAAAGCACATAACTGATGAATATGGCCCTCTTAGAAAATATTCTAATCACTAAATTTGTGTCAGCAATGTAAAACTCACATACACACTGAAACTGGTCATAAAGTCTGGCCATGGTCTGGACCACAGGATACCTCCAGTTACAGAAGTATAAGCTTTGTACCAACGAAAAACATACATCTCGCTGTGGACATGCTGACTCCCAAATGTTGGAGGATGCTGGGGTCAACCCATTGCCCCTTAGAACCATAACAATTGACAGAAGACCAGCTGGGAAGCAGCTTTTCAGTTGGACCTCTCGTGATGTCAGATTGACAAGAGAGCAGGAAAAAGTACAGAAAGAAAAAACATCCATGAATCCATGACATGACCTCCAGAAATCTTCAGCTAGAAGCAGCACATATTTAAAATTCTGTTCCTTCTAGATTGGAACCCAAACTATGCTGTGTACTCTGCAAAAAAAAAAAACCAGCAGCAGGTATTGGACATGAGTAGGACTTTAAGAGAGAATTTAATGAAGGTTTGTCAGCTCTGAACAGGGTGAAATCTCAGGCTGTTAATTTTGCTTGTCCATCTAAATTTTTTAAAGGATCAAGTTTTGCCTGAAGATATGTCTTAAGCAAGCTCACTTAACCAAGAAAAGACAAGTTGGATTTTAATGCTGAAGTTTTGACTTTTGCAATGTATTTTTGTAACGCATTTTTAAAGAATGCTTTTCATATGCATGCCGACTATTACACAGGTACGTTATGATTATAAAACAAAACAAACAGATTCCTTACTTATTTTAATCTCTGTAATGAGTAATATTGAAACATTCCTGCTTTTATGCTTTTCAGACTGCTGTATATCAGGCATGGTTACCAATAACAGTTGTGGGTATTTTTCTTTTTCTTTTAACTCTTTTTCAGAACGTTGTGGCTGATTTTGAAGAACAGCTCTTATTTTGAAACTGCAAACAGTTGAAAATTCATAATTAACAAATGGATGTTTTATTAAGATATTAGACTTACATAGTGCAGTGCAGTGGCGTATAGTGTTGAGGGTGGAACGTCAGTCGATTGTATAGTTTCTTTACATTCCTATGGTTTCTTTTCACCAGTGCGGTATAAAAGGTCTCACAAAAACTATATTAGGCCTTAGGGCTTTTTTCCTTTCTGTCTATGAGTAGTTCTTTGGTTTCAGCAATCACGATTTATTGTCATGATAAAATCTACAGATTTGTGAACCACCAATTTACTTGGTCATCTGTTCCTACACAAGTCATAGAAAATAGGGAAAACAGAACCTACATGGTCATCTCGGCCTGCCAGCTGCCCAGGACCATCTCTACTTCCATCATTCATGACAGACATTTGTTCCAACTCTTTTTGGAAACTCCTATGATGGAGATCCCACAACCTCCCCGGCAGAACTGTGCACCTGTTACTTTAAGCGAAGGATTTCTTTTTTTTGTTTGTTCTAATGCAGAACACATAAGTCTTTTGCTGAAAAGGAAAAAAGTTTATTCCCATCATATAAAAACTATAGTTATGTCTGTCTTTCACTAGGCTAAATAATACCATTTCAATCAACTTTTTCCCATAGGTCCCATTTTCTGCACTTCTGATCTTTCTCATTCCCCTATTAATTTGATCTTCCTCTTTTTAGAAGCATGATATTAATGAACTGAACATGGTACATCAGCTGGGGCCATTCCAACACTGAGCAGGGTAGAAGCATTAGGTCACATGTTTTTCAGGGTATGTTCTTGACAGCCCATGGTGGTGGTTGTCTTTTTTGCAACACCACTGGCATTGTCGACTCAGGCGGGGTCCATTCCAACCCCCCTAGATCTTCTTCTTCAGTCATTCTGCCTAGTCAGCTTGTATTTGTTCTTGCAACTATTTATTCTTGTCTAAGCACAGTGCTCTGCTGATTCAGTATCTTTATCTTTCCAATTTGTCGGGAACTTTTTTTTATTCTAATCCTGTCCACCAATGCACTTCATGCCTCAGCCAATCTACAGATTCCTTAAGCATCCTCTCAAGTCCTTTGCCCAATTCTCTAGTGAGAAACTCAAACCAGGACAGATCTCTGTCAGGTCTCATTCACTGCAGTCTTCCATTTTGAGAATATACTGCTAATAGCTATAGACTGGGAATGGTTTCCCATCAGCTTCTGTGCTACTAACAATTTAACCTCAACCACATTTGCCAAACTTTCTTATAGCACCACAGTGCAAAATGTCTTACCAAAAGATGTATATTGTCAATCTCTTCTTTCACTTATCATGCACTAGTTTTGGTGATTTGTCCTTCACAACTCCCTATTGGGTGTTTATTCCTCTCTGTTGTCACTCAAGTGTTTGCAAATTCTTTCACTATTAGGTGCATGTTTTTTCTAGGAATGGAAGTTTCTGTAACTACCTTATATTTCCTACTTCTTCCTCCTTTTCTTGTTTATATCTGAAGACGAGCTTTGCCATTTTCTCACTTGTGGGACTTCCACAAGGTCTCAGAGAAAATGGTTTCTGGTCTGCAACTGCTTCAGCCGGATCTGTGAGCATCACAGGTTGAATTTCAACTGGCTTACATGATTTACAGCACCTACAGAAGAGCTCTCTCACCTGCTCTTTCCCTACTGTAAACTGATTTATTTTTTTTTTTAACCCTGACACTGGTCAGTGTTAACTGTGTGGTCACAGTCAATCCTTTTAGCAAAATTGTAGCATACTGCCTTGTGGTATGCTGCCATAGTTCCTAGTAGCCTTTGTGTTACAGCACATCTGTAAGTATTGAAAACATTTACTACCAAACTAGTAGGATAAGTTCATCTTCTCTAATTGACAAGCATATTGTTTTACATTATTGTTTCCTAGCTTTGGCCTGATATATTTCTTACAGATAAAGGAAAGCTCTCTCCTTCTTTATCATCTCTTTCCATATATCTGCCTTATTCCTTTACTTCTTGTTCTCTGCCTGTTTTGGGGAGTTACAGATCTTGCATGATCTAACGAGATGAATGTTATAAAGTGAGAATGGGAAGCTCTGTGCTTTCACTGAACTAATCTCTACCCTGGTCTAAAGGGCTTATTTGAGCTGAAAGTCCTGGCAGTCTAGAAATAAATGCCTCATAAAGAATTACTTAATTTAGTTAATAATGTTTGAATCAAGTCATTCTTCATTTTCCATAAAACTAGAATAGGCTAGAAGTAATTCAATTATTTTTTACAAGTGCTAATGAATAAAGTAAATGTGTAATTTCCAATAAATTACATAGTTACTTGTGGTGTGAAAAATTGTGCACTCAAAACAAGTAAAAAATGTGTCACTTTTATTTTTATAGTATGTCCTTTAGAAGAGATATTAAAGCACTGTTTACTTTATCCCATGGTACTCTATAGAAAACTGTAGATTAATTTTCCCTCAGAGAAGCCATATAGTATTTCAACCCTGAAAGAAAAAAGTGCCTTAGAGAGAATCATTCAGGTACCTTGTATAAATTCTTCAGCAATAAGAAGTAGGTATTTATGCACTTCACACATAGCCTGTATCTGTTGAGGAAGCATATTCTTTCCCTGTTAAAGGAAAGATTTGGGGGTTTCCGTCTGAGTCTTTTTGACCCTCTTTTAATTAAAATGCAAACTTAGGCATAATCTTGCCCGCTCAAACAGTGTTTTTCTGTTCTGAAGCATGTGGTTAGACTTTCTTTTCTCTGAGCAATGGGTAGCACAGAGGAGTCATGAATGGAAAACGGGATGAAATACCCCTCATGCCACACACTTCCTTTCCCTCCTGTTTTCCTTCCAAAGCTCAAGAAAACCTCTGTGTGATCATGGAAATGACAAAGGAATTTATTTCATATTTTCAAATATAAAAAGAGGCAACTTAGAAGAGTACAGTATTTATAAAAATGTACTTACTGCAAGCTGGGATCCCTGTTGGCATACCTTCATGCAAGCACCGTCTATGAGTAATGCATCCACTGATTGTGCTGGTGCACTTTGGGGGGAAGGGGAAAATACAGAGATTCACAAAATACATATCTCAGTAACCATAAATGAAGCAAATCCACTTTAGCTTTGCTGTGACCTCCAGGAAGCAGAGCATGAACTGCTTTGATTTATCACAAAATTGGAGCTTGCATCTAGAAATGTAAGTGTGAGACCATTTACTTAAAAGCTGTAGTCATCACCATAATCTTTAAGGAGCCAGATCCTGAGGCAAATTGCTGATGTGCTGATGTGCTAAGGCCTAGAAAGCAAGTCAGAATTCCAGGGTACTTTACAAATATGGCAATATTGACAGGCTGTAAATTGGTTTCTTTGTGCATGCTGCCTAGGCAAATAACCTTTAAGGAAAGCGTAATAATAGCATAAGTCACCAAATACATTTCACCAGGCCTCTGTGCAGATGTTACTCTTCAGAATAAAATAAACCAGCTATGCTAGTTTTGAAGACAAGGTACCCTTACTTAGTTGTGAAATAAACTACCACCCAGCACAATGCAATCTCCTCCTCTACGGTAGGCTTTGTCTACAAGACAAGAAACCAGTACCTTCACGGATGGCACTGGTGCTAGAGTAGAGGCAGGACAGACATGGATTTAGTGAAGAAATGTACTGGCCACTAAGGCAATCCATGTAAAGCAGTGCCACACATTCAGATATGCTTAGAGGAACAATGATTTGTGAGACCTCCAAGCTCTGTATGTTTCTGGGCCATGGAGGTGAACACAGTCTTTGCCAGAATTTCATTAGATATGATGTCCTTCTGGTCAGAGCATTTGCACTTCTAGTAGACCAAAGTTAGAGAGTGACCCTTGTTTCAGCTCTGCTGACCAATAACCCATTACCTTTTCCAAGCGCGTCTCATTATTGCATTCTGTGCTTTACAGCCAAATTACCCAAATAGAGAATGTTAGTAAAACATTAAATAAATGTAGAGTAAGTGTTGAATTCTTACAATGACTCGTTAGTATCATCCTTTCAGTAATCTGAAGAGCAACAAACACAAAGTACACAGTGAAACAGCTTTTACAAAGGAAGCAGGATAACAGAACAACAAAATAAACTTTTTTTAAAAGTTTAGGTAATTTTTTTTCCCAGTAAGCGGATTCAGAACAGCATCTTCAAAACTACACAACATATAAGCGGTATGTACACAGTTATGTACTAAGAGTCCACAAACGTTTCTTATTGTTGGAAATGCCTGGCCTACCTTATCTTGTGCCATATGCTAATGACAATGCTGATTTCCAAAACAGTATCCTGTGTAGGCTAACTACTGGCAGATATAAAAAGATTTACACAGATGAGCAAAACTGTGTGTGTGGTAATATACTTGCAAATTTATCTTACAAATGTAATTTCCAGACATGAAGTTGTGATAATTGTTTTCTAGCTAGCCCTAATTAATTAGGACCCTAAAAAACTATAAAAATTACCATAACATATTTGAAGGCATTTTAGAAAGATATTCCTGAATTTTTCAGTCAATGTAGAAATGTGGTGATAATTCTGCTATTCATACTCCTGAGATTTGTTTCCACAGCACACACTGTACCTAGAATGAACTAAGAAATTTGTTTTTCCTCTTAAAAATATTAGGGCTTTCAAAGTTTCCAGTATATATTTTCTAATTTATTTTCCTATGGTGAGAGAAAGGGAGCTTCACTGCCATTTTAAATTTATTTTTGCAAAAACTTACAACAGAATAAATCAAAATTGAATCACTCCCCCAGATTAAGAGTGGCTTATACATCCCATGTGTGTGACAAAATATTGTAACACACACAGGAAAAAGGTATTCAAAAATTCCAGAACTGAATAAGAAAGAATCTGTACCAGCCAGTAGGATATGGCGATCACCATGATGCACCCAGTCCTGGGCAGAAGGCAGATGAGCCCTGGGTACCCAACACAAGGTTCCCAGCAATTCCCCTCTGCCAATACAGCTCCCTGGGCCCATGCTACCAAGTCATACACCCTCTTGTGTTCACTTTCTTTGAAGCCATGGATTTTGCATTCATAACTGCTCTGTTGCCCACCTTCAATGAGGAAACAAAGGATCGGTCCTTTCCAGCCAGCTTCATGAAGGCTGGTGGTTATCCTGAATCTCTATGTGACATGAAAGCCGTAAGCTTGAACCTGTTCAGGCCAAGCCACTTTTTGGTCCAGCTCAGTCACTTTTTGTTAATGCTCAATCAAGACAATTAAAACAGCCCTAATCAATGTAGAAGAAACTCAAGCACCTAAATCAACACACTGAAATCTATTCCTGAAAGGTGTTACTTAATTTCTAATTGTTGTAGTGTTAAGTACTCCTTTTGATATTTTTTTTTCTAATACCTGTACCTATCCAAAACCTCCACTTCTCAATGACTACATTTTTGGAAGATGTTCCTTCAGTGTTGTTTTCTCAGCTCCTCACATTATGTTTATAGAGCATAATATTTTTAGTATGTTATTATTTTTGTTGACTTCAATCTACAAACATATAAGTAGCATTTATATTAAGTTTTGTGCAGATACAAATCTTGGTAGGAGAAAGCATGACCAATATCAATGGAACAGTTTTAAAAATTAGTCTGACTTCTTAACACACAGTTAAGCTTAACTTATGAGGGCTTATGAAATCTGACAGGTCTGAATTGGGAAACTGAGCAAAATTTCTTTTAAAATAGGGCTATTTTCTCATGGAAATTGGCTTTTTTATATTCCTGAGCTATTCCTTTTTAACTTGGCTTTTTTTTTTATGCGAAGGGTTTTGAAAAAAGTCTTTTTTTTTTTTCCTTGTTGTGGAGTTGAAAGACTTTGCAAATATTCCCATTTAAAAATTATAATTAATAATGCTAGGAAAAATGACATGACTACAATTTCAAGACACTTCTTTCACCAAAA